>NW_015386692.1:116647-186801 GCF_001527695.2 Protobothrops mucrosquamatus
AGTGGACAATCACCTAAATATGAGCCAGCAGTGTGCTGCAGCTGCCAAAAAGGCCAACACAGTGCTAGGCTGCATTAACAGAGGGATAGAATCAAGATCACGTGAAGTGTTAATACCACTTTACAATGCCTTGGTAAGGCCACACTTGGAATACTGCATCCAGTTTTGGTCACCGCGATGTAAAAAAGATGTTGAGACCCTAGAAAGAGTACAGAGAAGAGCAACAAAGATGATTAGGGGACTGGAGGCTAAAGCATATAAGGAACAGTTGCTGGAATTGGGTATGTCTAGTTTAATGAAGAGAAGGACGAGGGGGGACATGATAGCAGTGTTCCAATATCTCAGGGGCTGCCACAAAGATGAGGGTGTCAAGCTATTTTCCAAGGCGTCTGAAGGCAGGACAAGAAGCACAGATGGAAACTAAGCAAGGAGAGAAGCAACCTAGAACTAAGGAGAAACTTCCTGACAGTTAGAACAATTAACCAGTGGAACAACCTGCCTCCAGAAGCGGTGAATGCTCCAACACTGGAGGTTTTTAAGAAGAGACAGGACAGCCATTTGTCCGAAATGGTATAGGGTTTCCTGCCTGAGCAGGGGGTTGGACTAGATGACCTCCAAGGTCACTTCCAACTTTACTATTATTATTATTATTATGAATGTGTTTAATTATAAATCAAAATTCATTTGGGTGTATATTAATTCCAAATAGATATATTGTTTTTCTTATTTTTAAAAATAAGAATTTTTCCATGTGAATCAAGCCTTTTTTTTTTTAGGTCCTGGAATAAGAATAAGCATCCCAATTATGTTCTTGATTTATTTCCTAGTTCAAATACTCTTCCTCTCTTAAATAGATATTGACCATTAGTCAGGCTCAGTGGTGCCAGATCTTAGAAAAAAGTGGTTTATGAGAGTCACATAATCAGTTCACAGAATGTTCCAAGCTGGAATGTAGCATCTGAAAAAAAAACAAAAAACACTAGAATAATGAAACATGATAGAATGAAGAAAGCACTCTGAAACACATATACTGGCTGTTATAACATTTAATCCTGCCACACAAATACTCTGCAGATTTTTTCCTACAAATTCTTTGATGTAGACAACCTACAGTGGAAATGCGATTAGACATGACATGCTAGAAGTAATGTATATTTCCCTTAGCTCGGTTTTATTGGTTTTTTGATAGTGCTGAAACAGCAGCCTTGTCCTGTATGACAAAAGGCCTGCAAAGAAGTTAAAGATTAAGAAACCTGCTTTTTAATGTTCATCAGTTTTATATGTTCCCACCCTTTGTGTCTTTTCAGTGTGGGAATTGTTAATTAAAGGTAAATAGTGAAGGAAAACACTTTAAATGTGCTTTATGGGGGGAGCTATAAAATTGAGCAAATCTGAAAAATAATGAAATAACATCAGTATATGGGAAGGGCAAAACTTCTAGAAGTAAGAAGATGAGCTGCTCTGATACTACTGATTTACTATATATGATTCAACCAAAAGTACCCATGATATTTTTGTACCTCCTCTACATCTCACTTCAGTGAAGTCAACATGGGAATTCACAGTCCAGGGCTTGAGAGAGGCTGGTTCTGCTCCTCCTACTTCTACACAGCCTATTATTGATCACTTCAGAAGGGCTACTTTGAGTATACTACCTATAGATTGCTCACAGGACTCAACAGTGTCACTGCAAGTCTTAAGTTGCAAAACTGATCATAGCAGGACTTTGGAAATGAGCCAAGACATGGGAACCAAGATTTGCTCCAGGAGCACAGGATTAAATAGACTAAGGAAAGCAAAAACTGAAGAACAAGGAAAAGTGGTGTCCAGATTTTGGCATCAGCCAGAACTCATGGAATGAATCAAAAGAAATTAGAGGACATAAAATTCAAGACCAGATTGCTCAGCTACAACAAGAAATCCCATTATTTCCCTTCCTCTCTAGATGAAATTGATTCTGATTTTGGATTTCAAAGGGAGAGAAAACTTTTTAATATAGGTGGGTATAATATAAGGGATATTATTAATTAAGGGATCATTACAGAGAAGAATTAATTGGTGGATGAAGCATAATATAACAAACATATAGTGGAACAAATATAAGATTATATTAACACAAAACTACACTCATGCTTAGCCCTCTGGAAGGACTCATTTATGTTCTATTGTAGCTAGTATACAAAACAGAGCTATGCTATCTGTGATCATTAATACGAGATTGTGAAGATCAATCCAGATCAATTAATACGAGATTGTGAAGATTATCCTTAGTCCCGCTTAAATATCACATTCTGATTGAATATAGCCTGAATATCTCTATAAAAGAGTCAGTTTAGCAGGACATTATGCACAGTTTCAATTTCTGTTAGGCTTCCATGTGGTAATCCCATTCCACTGAACTCTTTAATCAGCTTTTCTCCTATCTTTTATAACTATAAATTTTCTGAGAGGCACTGCTTTAGGGTAACAAAAGGCCTAGGCATATATAACTAGAATATATTGGTTATTCTTTTTGGGTACTATTGACAGAACTAGTAGTGCTGCTCAAATGACAACTGGTTTTGCAGCAGCCCTGCGTGAAAACCATGAGTTGTATGTCGCCAATACATGTCAGTGGTATACTTGCCGATCACTTGACATCTGTACAAAAAGTCTACCATGACTTTGGCACTAGAGTGAAACCAATTTTTTGTTGGCACTTTAAAGACTAGTCCATTTATTTGCATTTAAACTTTCGTGGATTACAATGCACAGAATGTATTAAGTGAGATCTTCTGAAATTATTTCAATACCAAAATAATTCAAGTTGCCATGAATTACTGGCATTAGTTTTCTAAGTCACTCCTAGTCATTTTCTAAGAAATGACTTTGTATGGATTGGAAATTACACTACAGATGTTTGAGATTGTAGTTTGCCAAAGTTTTAAGTGTAAATCAACTTCTAAAATTCAAGCTGCCAGCCTTAAGTTTCTTAAACTATGGGAAACTGAGAAGAAAAGGAAATTAGCAAGCCCAACTGCATGACCTAAACAGCTTTATCCCATAATTATAATTGCATTTTTATTGGGCTCTTTTATACAAATATGTGCAATGCTAATGTTACTTATCTGACTGACACGTAAATGGCAAAAACTGGTAACATTAATCCTTAATATTATCTATACATTCTCAAAAATAGCTGAACTGCATTAAATATCTGTATTAGAAATAATTTTGATTCAAATATTCCTCTGATTTTGTTTTGGGAATAAAAATATTTCAGATGTTGCCCTGAGAATGACTGCTACTGAAACCTTCTGTTGCTATTCTATTGTTTCCCAATTTTGTGTTGTTTTGTAATAATTCTCTATCTCAATCCAATTTTTCCCCTTTATAAACTATCAAAGATTACAAAATGAATATGATGACTTTGCATGTTATGTGTTTAATCGCATTCATCATATGGGAAGCACAAGAATCCTAATTTACAAAGCTATACTAGCCAATTATGAAGTTAAAAATAAATTATTTAAGTCAATTCTTTATTCCGTATTATATATCTGATACCATACAGTAATGAACAGAAGGCTTCTGAGTCCCAAAGATGTTTTTCAAAAAGCAACTGGACTTTCTTGGTCCAGTTATTACCAAGTTACCAAGAAAGTCCAGATGTCTTTTGAAAAGCACCTTTGGGACAACCATGATGTGGATGATTGAGAAGCTCCATAAATGCTTCTGAGATTTCTCAGTGCATTTACTAATAGTTTTAAAAAGTGGTCTTTTTCAACCCTGCTGATAGCAGCCCATCAAGAGGACTACATTGCATATTGCCCAATGACTATGCACAAATGTGGACAAATATTTGATTGGTTATATGAAATATTAATACAAATACTTTTTACTTCAATTTTAATAACAGATGGTAAAAAGATGATTGGTTGGTATTCTCTCAGTTGAAATATTGAATAGGGACATTTACCCACTTGCATTTAACCACAGCACATATATGCCCCAACTTCTTTCTTACATCATGTCTTCATGGTACTGACTATGTCTCATCCCCAATTCATATTTCATGCAATCTTAAGTTGCTTTTAGCTGTTTAAAGTTGTGTTTTTGGGGGAGGGGGGGAAAGATATTACAATGGTAGCTTGCCAAGCTTCAGTTTCTCTGTGCATGTTATTTTGCTCTGCTGATTATGATGCTTTCAAATTATCTTTGAAGATGAAGACTCACTGCATTTATTAAAGACATTCAAAATTAATAAAAATCAAGAACGTACATAGAATGCCTATCTAAAGACATATTTAGACTCAACAAAACCATCAAATTTTGACAGACTGACAAAGTGCATGAAATAATTGGCTGAAGTGTCCTTTGAGCTTGAGGCTCACAAGCAGTGGTAGGATTCAGCCAGTTCGTAACCAGTTCAGCAGAACCAGTAGCTAATTTTTTGTTAGCCAGGCCCAGAATGGACTTCCGGAAGTGGCATCCACACAGAGAACCAGTTGTTCACATATTTGAATCCCACCACTGCTCACAAGCATATGTACAATGGAGAGCATCTAAAGCAGTGGTTCTCAACCTTCCTAATGCAGTGACCCTTTAATACAGTTCCTCATGTTGTGGTGACCCCAACCCCCCATCCAGCTGGCCAGGGAGGGGGGAAGGCCGTTCCGCCATCTCCGCCCAGCCTGGTTGGAGAAGCGCCCAGGTGGGGAGAGGAGGAGAGGGAGAGAGAGAGAGAGAGAGAGAGAGAGAGAGAGAGAGAGAGAGAGAGAGAGAGAGAGAGAGAGAGAGAGAGAGAGAGAGAGAGAGAGAGAGAGAGAGAGAGAGAGAGAGAGAGAGAGAGAGAGAGAGAGCCAAGAGAAGGGCAAGGAGATAGAGGAACGGTGTCTCGGTTCCTAAGACCATCGGAAATATGTGTTTTCCGATGGTCTTAGGCGACCCCTGTGAAAGGGTTGTTCGACCCCCAAAGGGGTCCTGACCCACAGGTTGAGAACCACTGATCTAAAGGCTACCGATTGGGACAATATGGAGACTTTGTGAGTATTTTGAAAAATTCTCTGTTGGAAAGGGTGCTAGCGTAGAGACCTCATCAAGTAAACTAAACCAAATAGACTACAACATGGCTTAGCACAATGTGTGAATCTAGATTTGTACAGTGACAGAAAATAATGGGGGATTAAAAGCAGGCTTGGGGACATGGAATAGAATAGGAAGCAAAACAATAGTAGTGCAAAAATAGAACTGGAAGAGAAGAGGTAGAAAACCAGGAGACAAATAAGCTATGTAGGCACAATTCAGTTGGCAATTATCTATGAGAATTGTAAAAGAAGCTAAGGCAGCATCAAGTCGCCCTCAGATCTCAAAATGCTAAACAAGGGAGATCACCGGGAAATCCTATAACTGTAGGTTAGATGGGAAGTAATAAAAAAAAAAAGGACCATCTTGGGTAAAAATAATGGAAAATCATTTCCATATTATTACAGGATTGTGACCATGAAGTCATCAGAGTCAAATTCGGCTCAAAGTAGACTCTCCTTTTTAAAGACTAATGACTAGAGAATTTAGTGGTGCAAGGAAGGCAAGGAAATACTGGAGATTTGTTTTACTGCCTTTAATGAAAAAAGATACCAATCAGTCCAAACATAATCCCAGGAGTTATTGCTGGATCATTGATTTCAATTGATTATAAAAGGGCAGAGCAAATACCAAGGTACTCAGATGGATATTCTGCTGTCAGACTACTCATCATTTTAAAAAGAAAAGCTTTCCTAGCTTGTATATATTCATTTAAAACCATTTCTTTCTGATTATGGTTTATATACAGGTTTATAATTGTTTTAACTATGCACATTTCTGTAAGGAGGACCTATCTGTTTATTTCACTTCACATCACAACTAGTTTAGCTTAGTCAAACTGCCCTACCATGTTTTTTAATCTTGTAAATTGTGAGAAAACAATTCTGAGAACAGATACACAACTGATTTAAAGAGTTCCCGACACACTTGTGTTAATTCCAAATCCAAAATGCTGCACAGCCCTAATGAATAACAGATGTCACAAAGATTATCACTATGGTACACTAGATAGTACAGTACTGTTTTTATACACTTTTAAGCTCTAGAATTGTTTTAGGGCAGCAGTGACTTCTCTGCTAAGTTGCTTACAGAAAGCAATTGTGTCTTTTTTTACTTTGTGGGAAAGAACGCCTTCAAGTAAAAAATTTGTTAGTCCTGCTGTAAATGGAAAATGTGAGTGTGCAGTTTTATAGAGAATGCCAAACTGAAATGTTTATACTGGAATCAACCCCATCTCTAATTTCAACTTTGGTGCTGAATAGTATTGTGCTTTCCATTTGTATCAGGAAAGAGGTAACCATGTGGAAAAATCTTCATCCGTACAAATTATGTTTAGCCACAGTAGTAAATTAAATATTTTATTTACTTTAAAACACATTATCATTCTCTCCATTCCTCCTTTCCCCCCCCCCAAGTGTTTTATTTAATAGTTGTTTAATTTCATTTAATGTTGGGGTGTAATTGGTGGTGAAAACACAAGCAGCAATCAAAGATCTGTAATTAATCAGTCTGAATAAATCAGGCAGCATAGAAGAGCTCCAGAGAAAGGCCTAGAGTCAGCATTTGGGTGAAATAAACACCTCACTGATTACATGATGACATAAATATG
Organism: Protobothrops mucrosquamatus; assembly: GCF_001527695.2. Classification (NCBI taxonomy): domain Eukaryota; kingdom Metazoa; phylum Chordata; class Lepidosauria; order Squamata; family Viperidae; genus Protobothrops; species Protobothrops mucrosquamatus. The sequence continues at coordinate 123,321 of NW_015386692.1, forward strand.
GTGTTGCCATTTTAGTAGAACTTTGTGTCAATAGGTTGGGGAGGTTTTCTAGAGCTTAGCAAATAGCCCTACAGCAGAGGTCTCAAACGGCCGGCCCACAGGCCAGTTGCATCATACGGAGGCTGCGCCCATCCCAGCTCCGGCAATTCAAAAAAAGTCGCAATACGTCGCAACACATCACATGACGTGGCGAGTTTGACACCCATGCCCTACAGCTTTGCCTTACAAAGGGGCAATTTGCTTCAACTGCAGGGAATCCTCCATTGGTTTTCCCTTCACTTCTGGTCTCCTTAAACATCTCAGAGTCTTTGCCTCCCTTCCAACTCTATTCCTCATAAACTGGGGGGTGGGGAGGACATAACTAGCAATGCATTCATAGGGCGCATAGGAGGAACAGGACTTACGTGTCTTTGGAATGCCAAGAACTAGGTGCTAAATCCAATAAACAGTCAGCACCTTGTTCTTGTGTTCCAAATATGCATAGGTCCTATTCCTTCTACATTCCTTATGAATACATTGCTATTCATGTAGCATATAGTTCTGGGAGGTTTGAAAAAGATGTTTGAACCCAGAGTTGCTGGGAGGCCAGCATTACAAGTTACAGGATTGGACTGTTCTACATAGTGGCTTTAAAGCTTGCAAAATCTGGCATAAGAAATTCCAGTCCAGATTTCAATTCATTCCTTAGCAATGGTAAAAATGCTGGCCAAGTATTTTATCTGGATGGTGATTGGCTTGTATTTTGGTTGGTGGATACCCCTCCCTCTTATGCTGAGAAAGTGGGCCCTAATCACGTTCTTCTAAGGGCAGTTCTCCAGCATGATTGGATGGAGAATTCACCAATGGGTTATCTTAACTTTCCTGCTCCAATCATGACTAAGTCTGAGTCTATAAATATCAAGACTGCGCCATGTGCTCCCCAGTTTTTGAGACTAGGCGATACCAGATCTTAGTCCGACGCGAAAGTGTTCTGTTATTAGACCCAGGTTTACAGGCCTTGGGGTGGGGGTGAATTCTCCATCATCATGCTGAGAATAGGCGTTCAGGTAAGACAACGCCCTTTCTCTTTCATTGACTGATCCTCTCAGCCTTTTAGCTCATTTTCCCCAGTTTCTCCCTCTAAAGTTTCACCACCTGTCAAGCACAAAAAAGACCCAAGGAGAGTAGACTGCCATTGCTTCTAAGAAAAACTATATATTCTGTGATATCTCACAGTGGCCAAGATTTTTGTTCTGAACGTTTAATACAATTTGATCAACACTCTAAAACTGAACAGCATTGCTATGTATGATATATTACTTGCATAGACTGGATGTCTAATAAGTGAATATTTCAAATTAAAGCAAAAGGGAGATAGCCGTGAGGCTTAAATGCACACATTAAATGTGCATTGGACTTGGCATTATTTTCTGAAGAAAGAGGGAGTCATGTTCTGTATATGCTCAAATAAACCATTTCCTATTCCATGCATGGAGGGAAATCTGCTGGCTTCCCTTTCACAGGAAATGAAGTCTCCTGGCTGCTCCCACCACCTGCACTCTGGATATACATATGGATACAAATCTTTTTCAAGCACAAAACCCCTTTTTTTTCCTTCATTTTTCTTTTGCATTTACATCAGTGGAATGACGAGACATGAGCTATTCAAGAATCTAATAGCTCCATAGTTGCTCTAGGCTGTTCTTGGTTGCCACAGCAATCCTTCTCTTGCTTTGCCATGCAACTGGTTGAAAAGTAGGCAACTGAGGACACAGTGGAAGGATTGCCATGGCAACAGGTAACAGCCCAGAACAGCTGTGGGGCTGCTGTTAAACATACCAATAGGAAAACAACAGGAAAACAAAACAGATAGAATGAGTAACTTAATAAAAGCTGGGCTGGCTGCCCTTGCAGAATGCAGACAGCCCGGTAGAGTGGAGTAAAATGGCTATGATCAGGGGCAATGATCAGAAAGGAGCAGTGGTGGGATTCAGCCAATTCATACCAGTTCAGCAGAACCGATAGCTAATTTTTTGTTGCCCAGGCCCAGAACGGATTTCCAGAAGCGGTGTCCACATAGACAAACGGTTATTCACATATTTGAATCCCACTACTGGAGAGGAGGGACCTTCCACCATGGTACACAGAAGCCAATTGGAACTGAGTAGTTTATGTGCAAGGAAGTGAAGTGCTAGCAACAATCCAGACAGCACTGCTTGAGCAGATACAAACTGGAAAACCATCTTTGACATGGAACAGATAAACATGGCTAGAATTTGTCTTATGGTGGGTTGGAGACAAGTTGAGGAAGACATTAATAGCTCAAGATTTTTTTGGATACTTGGATACTTTTGTAACAGTATTAGGAGTGAGAGTTAAAAATTAGAGATAGTACCCATTAATAAATTTGTGATGTAGACACTTGTTTTGAATAGCTAGTAGTAGAATACATTAACAAAACTTGATCTCTGTTTAATCCATAAGAAACTATTCATCGTCCTGATAAATTCATCCTCAATTATTTTTCAATTAAATCAGAATTCATACTATCTCAGAGTTGGCCATCATGAGATCTGGGAGAGAGTACCAGAATGTTCCTCTGCTGAAAAATGTCTGCCAATATCAAATTTCTGACCGTTTCTTATTTGGTGTAGAAGCTGACCAATGCAATACAATACAAGCAAGTCAATGCAAAATATAGTGGGTTGTAGCTGAGATATGATTGTTATATATTTAACTGTATGTTTCTCTGAAGTTATAAGTGATTTTGGGTTTTGTAAAGGACTGGCCTTTAAATTAATCACATCAGCCTATGGATATCTCCATGGAAGATAAATTTTGCATGCCAGCCTATGAATATCTCCATGGAAAGCAAATCTGCATAAGAATAAATCCAATGAAACCTGTTTGACACTGAGTACCCCCATACTCAGAGCTTTCTAAACAAAGATTATGGGTCCTAGCAGTCTTTGTTGATAATAATGATATGAAGAACTCTATAAAGAAATTATTACTTTTTCTGTGGTGATAAACTTCTATTCTTACAATTTTACTATGTCAGAAGAATGAAGTTCAAAATGTTAAATATATTTCATCAAGCAGGAAAACATCCAATTTAGACTAAATAGTAACCTGTAAATCATAAATGTCTATAGAGATTCTCAGTCATCCAGGTCATAGTTGTTCCAAAAGTGCTTTTTCACGAGGCAACTGGACTTTCTTCTTTCTCTTTGAAAATGTTTCGCTTCTCATCCAAGAAGCTTCTTCAGCTCTTCAGCAAGAAGCTGAAGAAGCTTCTTGGATGAGAAGCAAAATGTCTTCAAAGAGAAAAAAAGAAAGCCCAGTTGCCTCATGAAAAAGCACCTTTGGGTCTGTAAATCATAACCATAAATCAAAAGTAAACAGAACTGGAAGAAAAAAAAGTGTTAATACTTCATTATGCACAATTTTGATCTCTCTTGTTTCTAATAGTCCCAACAATGCACAAGCTACATTGGCTAGCTGAAAAACATGGCCTCCATTAATTTATAGTTCAATTTGAGTGTCTGTTCTTTTATAAATATTCTTATTCTCTCTTTTCTTAGATGTTGTGAGGAACATCTTTTCACTCTACACCTGTAGAATATATACTTACATATATTTACACTTTTATATTTATTTTACAAATATTATTTATAGTTGTATATTTGAGCAGGGGGCTGGACTAGAAGATCTCCAAGGTCCCTTCCAGATCTATTCTATTCTATTCTATTCACACCTGTATACTGCACAGGTCAGAAAGAAGGCTGAGAAAATATTTACAGACCCCTCATATTCTGGACATAAACTATTTCAACTCCTCCCCTCAGGACACCATTAGAGAACATTGTATGTCAAAGCAACTGGACGCAGGGACAGTTTTTTCCCCCCAGGCCATCACTCTGCTAAATACCTAATTACCACAGTACTGTCTTATATCTAAGGATATTTACCCATGTAGTATGGCTGTATTACCATTATCCTTCTCATCTTTTTCTACTACCTTCTCTTATTGGTATCATTATTGTGATTATATTATTTTGTTTTATGTACACTGAAGGCTTATGCACTGGAGACAAATTCTTTGTATGTTCAATCACACTTGGGCAATAAAGAATATTCTGTTCTGTTCTGTTCCCTTCCGTTCCATCCTGTCCTGTCCAGTCCCGTCCCGTCCGTCCCATCCCATCCCATCCTATCCCATCCCATCCCATCCCATTCCATTCTCTAGGTCATTATGAGTTTGTCTTAGAAAAAAACACAGCAATAGTTATGTTAGTTGGAAGACATATCTGTGATGAGATTTGATTTTAAGAAAACCTAGTAATGAACAGCCTATGAATTAAATAGCAGGACAGTCTTTTTGAAACAGTAAGAACATAATACCATATAAGCACTGAACTCAGCTATTGAGCAGATTTGTTTATGTTTCATTCTGGCATAGCTTAAAATACAATTTTACATCTCCAGCATTTCTTATGCCTGTGAGGCTTACTGTTTCCCTGCTTAAATGGATTATTAGACTAGGTTAAACTAATACAATTATATAGCTTTTACTTTAATGTCCAGATCACATTACAAAGGAACTGTCCAATAAATGATTAAGGAATGCAATCATTTCTATATAAATATAAGAAATTCTGCATTCAAATTCTGCATTTTCCTTCCATCAATTTCGGTTTTCAGCATCTCCTTAATATAGTATACAGTACCTACATTGTTTTGCCTTTATTGGATTCACATAATGCATTAAGCCATAATACAGTAGATTTGGTGTTATTAACGTGATATATGAACCCAGCAGATTGTGTCTTATTTAAGTAACGCATTGTGGTTAAAAATAAAAAAACTTGATCCAGTCTTGCCTCTCAATGATATCCAAAGCACAGGGCTTTCTAAAGTAATGAGCATTATGTTGGAAACCTGAAGAATATAAAAAGACTTTGCTTCAGAATATCATATTAAAATTAAATTAAAATTTATCTGTAACTTAACTCTTTATCTTGGAGGTCAAAATTTGTAATACCATTACTGTCCTGCTTTTTCCTCAAGCACAGTAGAAAACAAACTTCAGACTTACAGTGTTTGCTGTATTTTGTTTTTATGAAACCATTAAGTCTTCTAACCAGAAACTAACTGCAGAAAGTAACAGTCCAAAGGGCAGACACAACTTTGGAATTAAATGACAAGGTACCTCAGAATGTTTAATCAGCCCAAACGTTCCTTTGAATACTGGAGCCGAGATCATAGCTTTAATAAAAAAAAAAATCACAGCCAGTTTCCTCTTAAACTCTTTTAATTTCTGCCAGCTGACCTTAAGAAAAAATCAAATCCTATAGTTCTTATTATTGTTAAACAAAAATAATAAACTTTTGCTAAGTCAATTTACATTCCAAACTACAGTACTGTACTTCCCTCCACTGATATAGTATGAATGGCAGTGTACAAAGTGCCTATCCAAAGAGAAAATAGAATACATGATGAAAGAGAGTCCCATGATTGCTTTGGGTTAAACCTATTTCAGAAGACCATACCCACTTCCATTTGAGTGGTCATAAGTTGTGCATGGGTATCCTCAAATCCAGTATTAGGAGAATAACACTTTTAATGTTGGCTGATCTGCCTTCTACAGAAACCAAGATCTTATCCACTGGCAATGCTTCGACTGGGCCCACCCATTTTAATTCTTGAGTAAAGTCTCAATAATGTTGGGTTGGGAGGTTAACATACCTTGGTTGTTAACATAGTTAGTAGTTAAAATAGCTAGTTAAAAGTAGCCAACAAGACTGGCTTTTTAAACAATACTGGCAGGAATTCCTTTTAAGAAAATGTTGTGGAAGGAGTTTGCTCAGATGTATTGGTGAGCTTCCCTACAGCCTCTCTCCAGGAATATTCTTAGTGCCAGCACACACACAAAAAAAACCCCTTGGTTCTGCTTTATGACACCTTATGGAAGTCTCTCCACCATACACATAAGAAATTATCCTGGTCCTGGAAGACCTTCCAAACCCGTGGCCTGACACAAAAGACAAAAAAAAAAAAGCACAAATTATATTAAAAGCAGGGCCAATCGGTACTAGTCTGATCTTCCTTCCTCCAAAGTTGCACAAGGCTCTCTTTGATTCTTTTTAATTATTCCACATTGCTACTGTGGTATGCCACCATTCTTTCCTCAAAGGAGTTTGGAGAAATGCATGCAATCATAGTGCACAAAGAATCTTAGCTTGCCTTCCAGCAATGGAAACTGATCTTTTAAAAGCTGCCTGCTTGCTGTACATAAATTTACACCATGAGAAAGCAGATCATACTACGGCTGTATATTCCACGTCGCTTTTTTTGCAGTGACAACATATCATCCATTGTTCAATCATCTATTAGTATTACTAATCATCAAATCCATATATCATAATTTCATTTTTGTCTATTTCATGCAAAAAGCCTATTGAACTTACCTCCCAAAAGTGAACTGGCTATTGACTAATCTTTCCTGCCCACTTGCACATACATGCGCTGAAGGCCTGTCCTGTTTTCCGCTAATTGGGAAGGTATTACAAGTAATCCTCATTTAGTGACCACAGTTGGGACCAGCAACATGGTTAAGTGAACCAGTTGCTAAAATGAAACCACAACAGTGTTCATGATTTTACTTCAACTTTCTTTTGCTTAACGGACCTGTCAGATCATAAATGCAAGGACTGGCCACAAAATTACTTTTTCATCACCATCATAAGAGCAAACAATAATTGAACAGGGCAGTCACTAAATAAAGACTAGCTGTATTCAGGTTGTAGGGAAACCCCAGAAGATAACTGCCTGGCCTTGATGTGTAAAATCTGCAACATATAAAGAATAATTAGCACCATTCAAGAGATGAGCTTGCTTAAACTAATTATCTCCAAAGTTGGGCAATAAGTAATAATTGTGTGCAAACTGGAACATTCCCAAAGCCTTTTGTTTTACCTGAGGGGGTTGTGGACTCTTTTGGTTTGGAGTGGTTTGGATTGGGTTTTCTTTTTTTTCTTTTTTTAATAAGCTATGCTAAAAAGATTGAGAGAGGAGTGGGGGGGGAGGCGAAACAAATAGCTATGGTTGTTTATATTCAACTCCTGGGGAGTGTTGGACTGTGTTGGATGTGGCAACTGACAGATCTGAATGGAAATCAGAGTGAGTTTTGCAGTTAGACCACAAGTAGATCACAACTGGTCACTCCAATGTCAACACCTGGATGAGGGGAGGTCTTCACTGAGGCCGTTTGCCTTCTAATCCCTCGTCATATTAGCCCCTTGACCTGAAAAAGACCAGAGACTTCATGCTCTATGCTTTCACCATAACATTTAACAATCAGTTCCATCTTATTTAGGGGTGGGTACAGGTAGTCCTCAACTCATGACCACAATCGAGTCCAAAATTTATGTTGCTAAGCAAGCCATTTGTTAAGTGAGTTTTGCCCCATTTTACAACTATTCTTGCCACAGTTGTTGCAGTTGTTAGGTTAATAACATTGTTGTTAAGGAATCTGGGTTTCCCATTGACTTTGCTTGTCAGAAGGTTGCAAAAGATGATCACATGACTTCAGAATACTGCAAACGTCATAAATATGAACCAGTTGCCAAGCATCTGAATTTTGATCACGTGACCATGGAGATGCTGCAATGGTCATAGGTGTGAAAAATGGTCCTATGTCACTTTATTTGGTGCCATTGTAACTCTGAAAGGTCACTAAATGGACTGTTGTAAGTTGAGGACTATCTGTATTTGAAACCCCCTTTCCTTTGTACAAATCCTTGAATATCATTCTGAAATGGGTCAAGGATATTTGCCACAAAACAAATGATTTCTCTTGCAAATTACAATGTATTCTGTCACCAAAGGAAAAACAAAGTTAACGTTCATTTTTTAAAATCTCATGATTTTAAAAGCTTCTTGCTGCTATTTGAAACTCTCTGATATTTGGCATTTTTGCTTCTGCAGCTCCAGTTCAAACCCCAAACATGGATCAGATGATATCTGCATGCTTCTAATAATGAATATATTTTTAACAAAAGCTCTTTGCAATATGGAAGCACAACCTTCTTTCATTTGAGCTCCAGATTAACAGATTTTTGATCTGTTAATGGCACTGAAGTCACCCCAATGATTTTTATCTATCTGCTGTTTTACCGTGAGGCAGAAATAATGTGAGGAAAACTTTAAATAGAAACAATTAACACATAATAAACTACACTTTTTTCTCTCTTACTGTACTGGAGAATGCAGTGTGTAACTAAACCAAAGTTCAAAGGGTTTTGTTTTTTTTACAGAACGGTAAGGAATTTTTGAACTGCCTTTAAGGAGGAAACACTCTTAAGCTTTTGATTTTGTTTGATAGGACCAAAGAAAGAGCCTGTAAGAAGTCAGGACTATTACCATAAAAGTAGATATGCAGCGTGAGGATTTTCTTTTCATAACCATCCTCTTCCAACAAAATAGAAAGCAGATGTTCACTGACTTTTTCTGAACATGCTCCATTATTAACAATCCTAAACCCGGTGCAAGAAAATGGTGGCAAATAAAGTATCAGCACAGAAAAACATTTAGACCAGGTTTGCATTTTGTTATTTACAGTATCTGGGTTCCTATAATCCATTAAAAATTACAAGCCGTGATTTGTTTATTTGATTTGTAGTCCCTCTCCTTCAAGAACTCAGAAAGACTCGAGTGATTATACCTTTTCATTTTATGAGAACAACTCTGTAAGTTTGGCTGGCAAAAGCAGATCCAACATTACCTGTTGCGTTTTCATCGCAGAAGATGGATTTTAATTTGGCTCTCCAATGCTGTAACTTTTTATAAATCAACAAATTTATTTCCACAATACATTTTCAGCCTACACAAAAAATAAATCCAGGCCTGGGTTGGGTTTATCAATAACACCAAGTCATAATCTAGGCAGCAACCTTATCAAGTTGATACCCAAAAGACAGGTTACAGTTTTAATTTGCAGAATTCCCAAATAATAGGGCAAGATATTGCATTTCTCAAAATGAAAGATTTTCTGGAGCTTCGTTAGAAAAGTTAAAATACATTTAATTTTTATAATGGAATATAAAAGAATTTTAATAGTTTAAAGGCATTTCTCATTTACCAGAGACAACTTTCCTTTACAATGCATTCAAGAATGTAGAGGCATTTTGACTGGTTTCTTTAAAAAAAACAACTAGCACAGTAAATATGCTACTATCAGAGAAATGATAAATCTTCAGCAATACTCCAAGTTGTTTTCCTTTGAATCTCAGCATGGAAACCCTTCTTGAATTTCTGGTGTAACATGGCTTATTTTACTATCAGATATCCATTGTAACCGGTTAAAAAGTGCAAGTTTTGTATGTCCCAAAGCTACTTTTTCCAAACGGCAACTGGACTTTCTTGGTTTATTCCAGGGGTGTCAAACTCGCAACATCACATGATGTGTTGCGAAGTGACTTTTTTTCCATTGCCGGCAATGGGGTGGGCGCAGTTTCTCCATGATGCCGCATCCAGCCCACGGGCCAGCAGTTTGACACCCCTGGTTTATTCTTTGAAAACATTTCACTTCTCTTTCAAGAAGCTTCTTCAGTTCCATTTGTGTGTTTATTGGAAAAGCAGGGAATAAAAAAAATGAGTTATTCATGCAGTGGTGATGTCTTCTTCATGAAGTCATCACTAGCAGGTACAGTACAGTAGGAAGATGTTCATAGCTCATAACATATGCAGTGGCATCTTTTAAAAAATTGTAACCTTACATATTTTTCCACAAAAGTAATTTTCACTATTTTCAGTACTACAATGATTATCCAAAACTACTTTGAAATAGTAGATAAAAAAATCCAGATCAAAGGATATAAGTTGCTTTACAAAAATTGCATCCTGCCAATCAGCCTTGTTTTTAAGTTTTCTCAAGCTTCAATTGCACTCTTATGAATTGGACCGAAATAAGAATGTTCATAAACATGAGAAGTCAGCAAGTTGGTTCAATTAACATAACTCCATTCATAGGAGTTCATAAATGGCTTCATAAATGTTCTCCTCTTCATAATTCAAAATTCTAGTCTATACAAGTTTGCTTGTGCAACATTGTACAAAATTTTAAGTACACTAGCTTTTAATATATAAAGCACTTGTCAATTCAGACATTCCCAGCTTAATTTGAAGTCATTTTATTTCTGTTTTGACTATGACATTTCCTTTCATTTTAAAGACTGTGTGCTTATCTTTTATTTCTCAGCTTCACAAAATATAACAATGCCTGATATAAGATAAGCTAAAAAGGAAGAGGAAGTAATTGTACTTATTGTTTGAATAAGGCACTTCATTATTTATAAAGGAAGACAACATTCATAACTTAGCTATTCTGGAGCTACAGATGCCTTTGCCTAAAAAAAAAAACCCACACAAAAAACAAAATGCAGGTGTCAAAACACTTTCGAGACTTAATCATGTTTAGTAACAGGACTGGTCTTTTCTTCTTTGGGTTGGGAAAAAAAATTCTCCCCTGGGCTTGAACTGATCTCCATAGCAAATAAGAATGCTAATGCTGAAGAAAGAATTGAAGTAAGAACTATTTCAGCCCACCTACTGTTTTAAAAAGAATTATAGGCGAGTGGTCAAAGCAAGCCTGTTACTTTTGCTCACGGAAGAAAACAAAGTAGCTTGCCAGTTTGATTAGTCCCTATATTTACATAAGTCTTCTAATCAACTCTTTTTGCACCAAGAAATATTAAATCACTTAAATCACACAATTAGCCAAATATTCTGATAATATTAGAGGCAATAAATGGAACAACAATTCTGTGTTTTCCCAAGAAAGGTGTTAGATCGCGCAGGCAGTAAGACACGAGTCGAGTGACAGTCAGCTCTTGGTTTATTGGCAAGGCATAAGGTAAATCCGGACTGGGGGCAATCACCCTTAATGGGCGATCAATGGTGAAGGGCAATCACCCTTAATGGGTGATCAGGATATGCATAGGGGATTAAGGGGGGGGGGAATACAAAGAACACAACACCCCTCCCCTCAAAGTTCTTGCTATCGTCCTTGGTGAATAGTGGTTACATAGTCCTTCAGATATGTGGGAGGCCGATGCCCTCGCGCTGATNGGCAGGAGCTGCCACAGAGAAGGCTCTCCCCCTGGGGGTCGCCAGCCGGCATTGACTGGCCGACGGCACCCTAAGGAGGCCCTCTCTGTGGGAGCGGACTGGTCGAAGGGAGATATTTGGTAGGAGGCGGTCTTGCAAATACCTAGGTCCATTGCCATGGAGTGCTTTAAAAGTTGTTACTAACACCTTGAAGCGCACCTGGAAGGCCACCGGCAGCCAGTGCAGCTCGTGCAGGAGAGGTGTTACATGGGAGTATCTAGAGGCCCCCAAAATCCCCCGTGCGGCCGCATTCTGAACTAGCTGGAGCCTCCAGGTGCACCTCAAGGGGAGCCCCATGTAGAGAGCATTGCAATAGTCCAGGCGGGAAACAACGAGGGCTTGAGTGACCGTGCGTAGAGCATCACGATCCAGAAAGGGGCGCAACTGGCGTATCAGGCGAGCCTGATGAAAAGCCCCTGGCCACGGCCGTCACATGATCGTCTAAAGACAGCCGAGCATCCAGGAGGATGCCCAGGTTGCGGGCTGTCTCCGCAGGAGCTAATGACTTGCCCCCGATAGCCAGAGATGGAGCCAACTGGCTATGTCGTGACGCCGGAAACCACAGCCACTCGGTCTTGGACGGGTTGAGTCGAAGCCTGTTCCTCCCCATCCAGACTCGCATGGCCTCCAGGCACCGGGACATCACTTCTACGGCATCGTTGGGGTGGTCCGGGGTGGAGATGTACAGCTGGGTGTCATCTGCGTACTGATGAAACTCCACCCCGAAATCACGGATGATCTCACCCAGTGGCTTCATATAAATGTTGAACAGGAGAGGCGAGAGGACCGACCCCTGTGGTACCCCACAAGTGAGGCGCCTCGAGGTCGACCTCTGCCCCCCTGCCAACACAAATTGCGACCGGTCTGAGAGGTAGGAGGAGAACCACCGTAAGACGGTGCCCCCCAATCCCAACCCCCCTAACCGGTGCAACAAGATACCATGGTCGATGGTATCAAAAGCCGCTGAGAGGTCTAGCAGGACCAGGATAGAGGAACAGCCTCTATCCCGAGCCCTCCAGAGATCATCATTGTTGCCTTCGCCTCGCAGCCTGCAGCTAATCGGAGACCTCCCAGCTGTCTGGTGGTGCTGCGGATGGCTGCTGGCGGTACAGAGGCCATACGGGACTGCCATTTGATCGGCGGTCCCGGAAGCGACCCAATTGGCCTCCCAGCTATTCGGCGGGCCTCCCAGCTATTCGGCAGCCTCCCACCTGTTCGGTGGGCCTCCCAGCTGTTCGGTGGGCCTCCCAGCTGTTCGGCGGTGTTGCTTTTGACAGCGGTCTGTGCGTTCCCCCCTCCCTTGAATATTGAGCCCATGGGGCTTGACATGGTACTTGAGACCAGAGACATCTAGGGTGTGGGGAAATACTACAAATGAAACCCCACCCTTTTTTAACTTTTAAAGTGTCAGCCAGAGTTGGGCAGATAAAACAAATTTGACTGACTGACTGAATGAATAATTTTGCCTTGCAAAGATCATTGCATGCTTTAAAAAAGCTAGAGCTTTGATAGTGCAGTCATGGTTGCCAAGTTGACATGTTGATCCCCCATTGGGGACATGGGACAGATTGAGATTTGCCGAATGTTTTATTAACAATGGTTTGTTCTGTTTTGTCTGGGTTAGGGATTGGGAGAGATAAAAGTATCATTGGACAGCCTAACTTTGAAGCCAAAATAAACTACACCCAAACCAATACAGAGCCCAAAGCAGGGTCTGTGCAACCAGGGTCCAGTTGTGAAGACTTGTTCTACCAGGGACTCTGTCACAGGGAAGGTCCAAGCAACCAGGGTAGCCAGTCACAAGAAACTGATGTTCTTTGAAGCTTTGGAGCACCTTCTCAGCAGATCTTTTTGCTGAAGCTCATTTCCCTGCTTTAACTCAGCAGTGTTCAGCAAGTCTGACCCAACTGCCAAGTCCACCCAAATCTATTCAGCTTGCTCAAGGAAAACCCCATTCCTACGATCTTGAAACAAGGAGCTTTAGCATCTCTGCATCTTTGGATAATCAATCCAGCATCACCCTGCATGGCTATTTGGGCCTGGACCATTTAATCTCCAGTTTACTTTTATTTCACTCTTTCTCCTCCCTGCCCCACCACATTTACCCAACAAAACCCTTCCCAACAGTTTGTCCTTCTTGGTGTGCTCTGCGACATCTCTCGAGGTGACCGGGCTGGAGGAGTCGACATCCACCAGGAGCACGGTGGCAAACGGTGCTGGGTCGGCGATGTGGCCGGGTGTTGGGCATCGGCTGAGAGCGTCTGCGTGGCTGATGCTGGTCCCGGGTTTGTGGATCAACTCGTAGTCGNAGTTTCTTGCTTCGGAAGGCTGCGTGGAGGAGCTCTTGCTTCGAAGTAGATTGCTTGCCACGAGGTTGCCCTTGTCGTGCAGTCTTACTGGGATCCCACCTTCGTCGCCAGTGTTAGATCGCGCAGGCAGTAAGACACGAGTCGAGTGACAGTCAGCTCTTGGTTTATTGGCAAGGCATAAGGTAAATCCGGACTGGGGGCAATCACCCTTAATGGGCGATCAATGGTGAAGGGCAATCACCCTTAATGGGTGATCAGGATATGCATAGGGGATTAAGGGGGGGGGAATACAAAGAACACAACAAAAGGAGAAGGGGATGGTGGTATAAGCTGTACTCAAATAGTTAGGACTGGAGGATAAATGGAGGCAGACCACATTTGGGATTGTATTTATTTCCTTTATACTGATAGAAACTTCACAGTAATCTTCTGAGTTCACTTGCTCCATGAAAAATCAAAACCTCAATTCTTAGTGTCCAAAGATTCATCAAAAAGAAGGTTGACATTGAAATAAGTGCCTATCATCCTATTTTTAAAAGCTTATTTTATCTGTTTTATTGGCCATTGCATAAGACATTGCCTTCCTTTATAACCACTGGGAAAAAAATAATTTAAAAAATAGTGGCAGATCAGTCCCATCTGTGATACCTTGCTGCCAATCTGCTAAAATTGCCTTAACAAATGTGTGCCTTAATGGATGTATACAGCCTATATTTAGATTAGCTTTTTATCCCTGACTTATCATCCTTTCTGCATGCTTGTCCTGATGTGTCTTATTTAGATATATGGATTCGGAAGAACTGTATTATCAGACAAGGTCATTTTGAAGGTTTGTTGTCTAAAATGTCTAATAATAAAAATTTGCTATGGCCATGTTGCTAAGATTGTAGCTGATACATCTTGAAAATGCCAGAGCTAAGAAAAATATTAGCACTAACCAAATCTGAGCTGTAGCAGCTGCACTTGTTTTTCTTGATCTTATTCTTATTTTTAAAATTGTAGGGGTGTCTTTTTTATCTTGAGTTATAGCTACATGTAATATATAGGTTATAAAAAAAACAAAAGCTGGGAAAATATAGCCAATTACATGTTTTTCCCCCTTGGATTTTTCTTGCAGAAATGCCAAGAAGGGTTTTTTCACACCATTTCAGGCCACTGCAGCCCCTGCAACTGCAATAACAATGCCTACAAGTGTCTTGATGGATCTGGTATTTGTGTGGTAGGTAATCTCTCTTGCTTTGCATTGTCTGTGAATGCCTTTATGATCCTCATAAGTAGTCGTTATTATGACTCCTGTCCCATGAAGTCAGATATTTTCTGATTTTTGTAAGCTTGCTTTTCTGTCCTCTAGTTTTTTTCAAGAGATTTAGTTTGTTTGTTGAATGTTTAATGCTGCCCATCTCACTACCGAATGATTCTGGCTGGCTAGGAGGTTGCCTTGGGCTTTGTTTCACTGCTGAAATGCTGGCTCACATATGAATGATTGCTTTTTGAAGCCCACAAGCCCAACATGAATGACTTATTGCGCATCCTCTATGTCAGGGGTGTCAAACTCAATTTCATTGAGGGCCGCATCAGCATTGCCCTCAGGGGGCCAAATAGGTGTGGCCAGGGTGGGTGCGGCCTACTGGGTGGGTGTGGATGGAGTGGGTGTGGCCTACTGGGTGGGCATGGCCAGCTCTACATCGTTCGCGTCAAGGGTGCCTGTGGGGGCCTGGGCAGGAGTGGGACAGGTCTGAGGGTCGCTGGCAGAAGGGGGTGGGGCCGGGGCAAGCGCCAAGGCATGGTCCATTTCTTCATTCCTCACAAAGGGTGACACCTCCCCAGCATGCACCCAGGGGGCAGGGCCAATGTGGCAGGGGCTGGTTCCTCGCTGTTTCTGGACAGCCTTGTGGAACTAAGACTAAATGCGTTTTAGCATAGATGGCCACCACAAAATTGTATATTGGCTCCCGGCTGGCCTGGGCCAGGGCCACGGCAGCAAGGGCCGTTCCCTCACTGTTTCCAGGATGGCTTCGCAGGCCACATGAAACCACTTCGCAGGCCGCATCTGGCCCCCGGGCCTTGTGTTTGACATGTCTGCTCTATGTGTATGTCAGATGTCAGAACCCAATATGCAATGATGACATTTGTATAATTATCATCTCTACAAGGTGCATTTGGTGCCATCACATTTTGCTGCAGACACCATGGATTGCACTCCAGAATTTTTGCATCGGACAAGATGTCTCCACAGCTTGAACCAAATTTTCAAAGCAGAAAGAGACCCAAATAAGAATATAATGATAATTTGATAATCTAGTGTTTTTACAAGCTTTGAATTCAGACACCTTAATGTATGCAAACGTGCAGGCACAAAGAAATCTGAAGCAAGATGTCTGAAGCAATAAAACAACAAAAGTGTCTTGTCAAATCATTCCATAGAAAATAACCAAAATGCTAACAAAAAGATTTTGAATAACTTTGTATTCAAAAAGGTTTTGAATAATTTTGTATGCTATTGAGCACCCTTACTTCTAGCCCTGTGAAGCTGGCAGGTATAGGAATAAAGAAGTACTTGGGTTTTTGGAATTCGATTTATTGGTAGTGGGATAATACAACAGAATCTTTAAAGCCTACCAAACTAACAATTCCACACTACTTAGAGCTAGTGTACCTAAGGTGGAATTGCTCTGAATCGCTTTATCACCCTTCCTCTCTCTGGAATACTCTTCTGCAATAACCTTATTTCATCCCTTAAGTGAAGAAGCAACATGCCCAAGGTCTATTACGTATTCCAACATACTTTAAGCTATAATTTATGCTACCATACATAGGTACATTAAAAATTAACATACTAATTCAATCCAAATTGAAACCAAAAGAACAAAAAGAACATAAAAGTGTATTAATTATGTTAAGAAGGCCTTTCCACATTAAGTGTGAACTGTGGAGTCCTTGGAGCATTCTGATGTTGGTTGTTTGTTTGCAGAGTTTCATTACCCAACTAGATAACATCATAAGTGTGAACTGTATGGTTATATTCATCTCTTGCACTCTAAACATTCTATAACATTTGATTACTCCTAAATGATAGCTATTTTAGGGATCAAAACTGGAATCAAAAATTAGATATCCCTGAAGCTCTGGATTGCCTCTAGAATTATTCCAAGTTTGGTCAAGGTTGAGTGAACTTTGGCAGCTTAGTGATATATCTCGGGAATCAGAAACAGGTATTCTGACTGGCCAGCAAATTTGGGAAAGGTTTAGTTAGTTTTGTGAAAAGTTTAGTTGGTTCAGTTTATTTAGTTATAACTTTGGCAATTTCAGTGCTTATTAAAAATTCAAGGCATTGCTTAGCTAAGTCACAATTTTGCCATTTACTAGGCAACTACCACCATCACTTCCTTTTCCAGATGGGCAAACTCTTATCCTTTGCACAGTAAGCTTACATTTTTCAGGGGGGGAAAGTCCAGCTACTCCCTTTAGGAGAAAAAAAAGGCAAATATATACATCCCCCCAGGATCTAAACCAGCATTGTCATGGATTTTAAAAGACTTATAAGGAATGAGACAACTGTTTAAGTCAACTTATCCTTAGAGGTTTTTTTAATCATTTTTATGGTCTCTGTAAAAATGTTTATAGCTTCATTTCCTCTGCTTCTTTAAGCAGCACTTAGCAGTGAACCTGATCATAACCTTAACCTTTATAGCCCCTATTAAAAAAACGTCTGGGTTGATATTCACTGGCCACATAAGCAGTAGGCACCAGACTCTTGTCAACCATTCATGCTTCAAAAAGTCTGCAAATTGGAAACAGAAGAATTAAGAATTGGGCAACATAAGCTGTAGAGATTTGCTATTGTTTGCTATTCAGAAATAACACATTTCATACAGTATATGTATTGCAGGTAAAGGCTGGGCTGGAGCAAGATGTCTCCAGGCAAGAATTGTGAAATAACATTTAAATATCTAAAAACAGAGAAAGCATCATCCTTAAAGAAAATAAACCATGTCTGCTAAAATGTTTGCAGATTTTCTGTAATAGACCCCTTCATGTAGATGCACACAGAGAGATGCTCAGTCTAAACCAGTGGCAGCAGGATATGTCTAGTTCTTTACTGGCCCAAGCAGGGGTAAAATATATCTTTGCAAGATGCCGAAAAAATATTTGTATCTCCACTCAAGTCAGGAACAAACACTCAAAACAGCATTAATCAGAATGGTTCCTGTCTTGTAACAAACCCTTCATACACAAGTGATTTTTTTTCAGAGCACAGTGTATAATTCCTAATATTTCTTTTTCATCCTGCTTAGAGCCATTTTGGAAGAGAACAACATAAAAATACAATAAACGAAGCTTGCTTCATTGGCAAAAGTGGCATGGATTAGAGAAATCAGCCATCTCTGCATTCAGAACAAATTGAGCATATTGAAATACTCAGTATATTTCCATATTTTCTCTTGTAAATTGTCCTTGCATCAAATTCCCAAAATTGGGAGGAAGGAACGTTTCTAAAAGAAAAAGTAGGGCGGGGTCCTCACACATTTAGGTTTAAAGATCATATGTAGGCAATCTTTACCCAGAGGCTGACATTAAAAACTGCACTCCTTTCTGTGTACTTAAAAACTTTCTTTCTGTTTACTGAGAAAAAGATAAGAAAAGGGTGTTCTGCCTTTTCAACAAACAAGAATGCAAAATGACAAACAAAAACCGTGCAGAAGCCACCAAGAAATCTTTTTTACAACAGAACTAAATGAAACCATCTTCTTGGATGCATTGAAATATGGGAGATTGCAGCCTTTCTTTCTATTTCTACACAGTCATTTTCTAAAGTAACCTGGCATACATCAGTATGTCAAAGAACCCAAGCCTCTGAATTTTGAATAAAGTGAGGCGGCAGCAGTTTGTTTTTTTCTTTGCATCTAATCTGTGATCTTCTTCAAGAGCCTTTCTTCAATCATTAACATTTAAGAACTGGAACCATTCCTTATACCCGTATGGATGCTCTTGGAAATGAATTGATAATTACAGCTTAGCCAGCATGTTCATCAGTAAACTGATTCCAAGCAGGCATCAAGAAATGAATTCTTTAATGTAGATCTCACTGTGAGCAGTGATGATCAGGGTGGTGGTGGAATGGCTTATAGAACAAGAAAGGACTGCACCAAGCAGCTCTGGGCAGGCTGCAGAAATATGCCTTCTGAAATTATATCTTGCAAACTATTTGGTTAGTGCTTTGTTAGCAAGCCTGACATGTTCTGTTTCAAAAGTCCAAATACAATTCTAAAATCTTATTTTTATCAGTCAATAAACACCTGATCACCACATCAGCACCGGGTTTCTTACACTGATTGCCAAGAGTGTTCACTTCAATAATTTCTGGATAGTCTGAATAAGTAATCCGTATGTGTTCCTTCTCTCTCTTTCTCATATTACAGGACTGCCAAAGAAACACAACTGGAGACCACTGTGACCAATGTCCAGAAGGCTACCTGGGTGATGTGACCAGAGGGGCACCCAGCTTCTGCCAACCTTGCCCTTGTCCCTTGCCTCTGGTGGCCAAGTAGGCAAACCAATATTTATTTTCAAATGATGTTAGTTATTATAGCCATCGCTCCTGCTGCTGAAAAAAAAATCCACATCCAAACTTCATTGAGCTTTAATCTACCTTAAAAAAAATTACATTAGTGTATGTTGCCTGATGTTGCAGACATTATACTTAATCTTTTTTTCTTTTATTTGTGATCTAACTTGTGTGTGAGACCCTTTGGGTCAGTTTTGACTCCTGAAGTGGTTATTGCTTGTTTCTTAAGACTGAGGGAGAATGACTGGCCCAAAGTCACCAGTTGGTTTTGTGTCTAAGGCTGTACTAGAATTCACAGTCTCCTGGTTTCTAGCCTGATGCACCAAACTGGAGGGAACGAATTTATAGTACAAGTGTGCCCTGAAAAAGAAGTATCTATTTCTTTCAAGGATCTAGTTTAATTTCCTGGTTTGGGAACCATAGCAGCAAATTTGGGTACAGATGCTGTCAGGCAAATATGTCTCAAATCTTCAGACAAGGCTTTTCAACTATATTACAGATCATGACAGCAATCCAAATTAATAGAAATGTTAAGGACATTTACATATGTGAAATATATGTGATATATCTAGCCGAAGTATTCAGTCTTCTGAAGGAAATTCATAAGAGCCCATTATGAGGAGTGAATGGAAACCCCATACTTATATTCAACTAAACAATCCATGATGCCTGGGTCATTGTTTCAGAGATACTTTGTTATTGGATTCCTCAATGGCTTCAGCAGTGTCATAGCTTCTAATGAACTTGAAAAGTTCTTAAAAATTCAGGGATGTATTCAGAGATGCATCTTCCTTCAAAGTAGCCCATGTTGAACTTTTATAACACAATCAAACATCAGGAATTGACCACAGGAAATGTTTTATGATTTTTTGTATTGTGTCATAAAATGCTTTATGGTAATTGTTTTATAACATTTCCCTAGTTCCAATTCCATGGGAGTTATGGGTTCTGGATTGGGGCACATTCTATAAGTTAAGATAACCTGGTTCAAAAAAATTTACTCTATGCTGCACCATTTCACCCAGTTAAAAGTTACAGACACAAGACTTTTACTAATAAATAGATAACACAGAATTCATGGTCATTTTTCTGACACAAACCCTGAATAGTTCTATGATCCTAATAAATTGTCACTTCTTATCCTTATAATTTCCATTTCAGTAGCAGCCCAATTTCATACAATTTTCGTAACCTTTAAGCTGACAGACTGCACGGATGAACTATTAGTCTTGCTTCCAAGGCATTTATTACTTTTTTCTTCCATGAATTCATACATATAGCTTACATTGCAAAAATACATTGTGGAAGACAGATGTTGAAACTGTAAAAGATGAAGGAAAAAATATCCTTGCCTACTTCTTTCCCTTTGGTAGATATATTATGGTGCAATTAACTATACTATATGATTAAAAAAAAGATTTCAGTTTACAGTGCTCTATGCCAGGGCTTTTCAACCAGTGGTGTGGGTACCACCTGTGGTACATTGGCACCTGGCAGGTGGTACACGACCATCCTAGAAAAGTGGTAGCGGGGGAGGGGAATGAGCTGAACAGGTGGCAGCACCGCACAAGCCTGAGTGAGAGATGGCTGGAGCTGCAGGGCTGTCAGGGCTCAGCGGAAGCGCCAGGATCAGCGCTTCTTCAGGGCTGTCAGAGCTCAGTGGAAGCACCAGGATCAGCGCCAGGATCCAACTGGAGCTCGGCGCTGATCCTGGCGCTTCTGCTGAGCCCAGAAGAAGCGCCAATCAGCTGGAATGTTGCAGCATCTCCAGGGTCTTATGATTTACATTCAGATGCTTGGCAACTGATTCATATTTATGATGATCACAGTGTCCCAGGGTCATGTGAAGTGACCAAAACCTGCTGCAACCACCCAGCAGACGGGGGGAATAAAAACCAATCACCCCTCACCCCCACCCCCGCCGCCAATCCTCAACAGAAATGCTCACAACAGTGAAAATCTCGGACAGGAGGAAGAGCGCCGCCGGGTGGGCAGGCAGGTGTCTTGCTCGGCTGTGGCTTGGGGGGCACTTTTTTCAGTGCCATTGTAACTTCGAACAGTCACTAAGCAAACTGTTGTAAGTCGAGGACTACCTGTACTTTAGCACTTTTTTCCTTTTTTTTTTTTTTGGTCATCAGGTTTTTGACACCTTGCTAGGCGACTGGTGGTACTCGGATATTGCCTTATCCTAAAAGTGGTACAATGGGTGAAAAGGTTGAAAATCCCTGCTCTATGCCTAATGTGGATAATGGATTAGTAATATTTGGGATCTGTTCCAATGAGTGGAGATAAAGCCATTTGGTTTGTCTCTTAGATTTAAATGTTTTATAACATGGATAAAAGATGAACACACAAAAGAAAATATTGATACAACAAGGGAAATGAATACAAGTCTATGGGAAACAATTACATTTATTCAACTAGATTTATGAGAATGCCTTTAGCTGAAAGGAACTCTTTCTTAGAGTGTGCCCTACATATTCATAGGAGGTCACCCTCTGAGGAGCTGTGGTGGTAAAAGGTATAGTATCTCCAAATCTATGAGATGCCTCTCCTCCCCCAGTACACATGGACTGTTGAAAATACCCTTGTAAAAAAACATTCACAGCAAACTGAATTGACCTTGAAGAGCAACATGGAGAAGATTTAGTCAGGAACTGTGATACAGTAAACCAGATTTTTTATTCACTGACCATATCTCAGAGACTGACATAGTAGGAATGGATAAATAATGTCACACGAATGGGTTTACCCACAACAGTCCAGTATCACACTGTAATTTCTACCACGTCTGCCTTTTTCAGTGTCTTTTCTTTGCAACGTGGAGAGCCAAAGATATATAAACTCAGGTTCTACATTTCTTTATGGCTGTTCAGCAAAATGCAAAGCTTTGTGGGAGTCCAGTATATAATATACTGTATAATGTACAGGTAGTCTTTGACTTAACAACAGTTCATTTAGTGACTGTTCAAAGTTACAACAGCACTGAAAAAAGTGACTTATGACCATTTTTCACAGTTACGACCTTTGCAGCTTCTGCATGATCATGTGATCAAAATTCAGATGCTTGGCAACTGGTTCATATTTATGACCATTGCTGTGTCCCAAGGTCATGTGATCACCTTTTGCAACCTTCTGACAAGCAAAGCCAATGGGGAAGCCAGATTCACTTAACAGTCGGATTACTAACTTATCAGCTGCAGTGATACACGTAACAAAACTGTAGCAAGAAAGGTCATAAAATGGGGCAAAGCTCACTTAACAAATGTCTCACTTAAGAACAAATGTTGGGCTCAATTGTGATCGTAAGTCGAGGACTACCTGTATTACTGATTGCATGCCACAAAATTATGTCATTTCTTTAAAGTGATTTCATCGCTTTAGGGGAACCAACTTTGATCACAGCACAACATAAGAGCTTTACTGAAAAATGGGCAAGATCCTTAAAGTTCCAATAGATTTTATTATTGGTACAATTTTAAGGAAGCACAGAAACTCTATGAGAGGAGCTTGAGTTTCTGAAAATGTTCCTTTGCCAGAAGCCTTTCATCAGTTAAGGAAATTAGTTCAATTCAACCCATTTAGAACAAGTGTTGAATCACGCTCTAAAAGTGACACCTCTCATTAAATGTAATATACTGTCTTCTGTGACCTGAGATCTTGGGAAAAAATGATGTGGGAAAGGGGACAGATTTCCTTCTTTTTAGGGATATCTTTTTAATAGTGTGAGTTGCTAGAGCTATCATTCTCTCCGATCATCTTTCTCTCCTGTCCCTAAACTTTAAAACACTGAATGGAAAAATGCTTGTTAATCTCTAGTGTACACATGCAGGTAATTTCATGGAGACAAATGTTAATACACTATATGGTAAAATCCTAATATACTACACATAGCATCAAATAAATTCACTCTGAAAAACTTACATTTTATGATAGGTATGTTTTTCTAGTATGCTTAACCAAAAAAAAGGGGGACATCTATCTTTTGGCTTTTCAGTCAATGGAGTTCTTATATTGTTTTTCTTTAAAATAATGCAAATGACGAACTGTCTACAAGGAATATAAATCCTTCCATTCCCCACCATCCAGTCAGAGCTGAAGAAGCTTCTTGGATGAGAAGCAAAACGTCTTCAAAGAAAAACAAGAAAGTACACTTGCCATTTGAAAAAAAAGCACCTTTGGGACAACCATGACCTGGATGACTCACAATCTCCATACACACTTTTCTTTAGAAAATTATCCAGTGCATATATTTACATTGTAAACTGTCTTAGGTTAAGCACCCCCACCTTCACTACCTACCATACACAGATATGCACACATATTTAGTTTCTTTCTGGAATCCAACTTTCACACATATTCTTGTTTGGAGGAAATATATCTTTCACGAAGGAATGGCTCTCTGTGTAGATTTTTCACCACAGGAAGGCAGACACTTACAGGCTCCACAATGAAGCCACAAAGACTCCTTCAAGTTGAATTCAACTTCAGCATGCTCTTGGTGACAATATAGAAATGGATTGCTATTGCCTTCAAAAAAATTTTCAACTTCTTAGTTTAGTCTACAGCTGTGGTAGTTTCTCATCCTAGGACAGGTGTGTCAAACTGGTGGTCCGCGGGCCGGTTGCATTATATGGAGGCTGCGCCCATCCCAGCTCAGGCAATGGAAAAAGTCATGATACATCGTGACACAACACGTGACGAGGCGAGTTTGACATCCGTGTCCTAGGACTAACCTGGCCTGATCTGCTTAGCTTTATGAGATCATCCAAAATTAACTAAATGTTGTCACCTGCTGAGGCTTGTAACCCAAAGCGGACTTTTCCCCATTCAGCATTGTTATTTATTCTGATTTCTGACAGGCGTCTTTCCATTTTCTGCAAATTCTCTATAGAAAATGCTTTACTATTCAACACACATGCATATATGTACCCCTCCACCCCACCAGATATCTCAACCAGAATTTATTCTACTATCTATATGTACCAGAGGTTATTTTATTTTTTCTTAGAAAATAAACTTCTGAATTGCAAAATATCCTGCCATCATCTTTAGGATTTCCGTTTATTTGCAACCCCATTTCACATCTCCATCAAGGCAAGGAATGTTTGTTTCTAACTCATCTTTCCATCATTGTCATGGAAATTTTGCCAATTAACTGATTTAAAATCTGGTTTATGTCTAATTGATCCTATCAAGAGCCACATTCAAAGCTACTGTGCTGTGTGCCCCTTTTCAAACAAAAGAGACATTCTCCAATTAATAGTTTAAACAAAGGACACATCCATTTTTCCCTGGCCTTAGAGTGGTTAGGATTTGGGTATACATTCTCAAAGTATTATTGGCATTATTATTTTCACTTTATTCACTTTTTCCTTTTACATTAAAAATGTGTTATTACAGGAATGTAATTCCTTAAAAGTTATGGAAAACAAAGGCTTGCTTTGCTGTTTTGCAACAAAGAAACTGACTGTATGAGTAACACAGAATAGGGATTTATGAAGTCTGACCAAAAATGTATCAAGTTCTTTAAACTGGCAGCTTCATTATTTACACAGTTGTTCTTGGAACTCATCTGTAGGGATTATGGTGGATTTTCTGAGCAGACATGGGGGGTCTGGAAGATTATCTCCATTCGTATCGGATAGCTTGGGAACTTGCAGAAGAATCCTGGGACAACTGAACACCAGTTATTTCAAATGTCAGCATATGTGATTAATTTTTTTAATTCCATAGAAATTATTTTAAACTCTTACAAAATATACAGAAATACTTCTAGCTTATTATTATGATGTCCGGAACTGGAGTTCCTTTCAATATATAAGGAATTAACTCTGTGTAAAAGAGGTAGAGGAGAAAAATACTCCAGGGATGAAACAGAGTTGAAATGATGTCATTAAAATGTTAACAGAAGGCAATGTGCGAGTATTATTTTTCATGACAATCTCAAACAAAAGTTTCTCTGACCTTATAAACATCTCCAAACAAGGGAAATAAATGCACTCATAGTAACTCTAGAGAATAGTGGCTTAGACATGCAGATGAAATAGAACAGAAGCCAGAATCTTTGGATCATTTTTTTTGTATTTCAAAAAAAAATACAGTGTTCTTTATTTGCATTTGATTAACTACTCAACAATCCCATCCGAATTCTCTGGAACTTATGGGCTCCATACAGCCAATCTTGCTGGTGTTAGAAAAACTCATTTCTGGCCACCTGATCTGAAGGGAGTTGTTTGAGATTTACCACCCACCTGTTACCTCACCTATGTTCTATATTTTGGATAGCTAGGTAACCTGGGAAGAAACTAGATTAATAAATCCTTGCTCTGGGAGAAAAATATATTTATATTATTTCTGTAACCAGTATTGTCTACTCAGTGAATCTGACAAAATGACTTTGGCCCATAAAGTTTATGCTACAGGAAATATATAAGAAACTGCCTTGTGATTTGGATTTTGGCATCCAGAATTCCTCAGGAGGAGATAGAATTGCCAAATATTATTGAGCAGGCAAAGCATGTGATTCTTTAATGAATGACACCATCTGTAGCAAATGTACTGTATCTTTTGGTTACTAAACAGCATAGTTACTGAATAGTTCTTCTGTGTCTTAGTTTGTAAGTTATAATAGGCCAACTTTCAAAAGCTGAGTAATATTTGAAAAAAGATGCCCTACAAGAAGAAATAAAATATCTAAAATAATGTGAATTAAAGTATATTATTATGTTATCAGGGTAGTGTGCAAAGAATATCCAAACCAGACAATTAAAAAAGGTAGTATTGTAATAATGCTTATCATAAAGTTTCCCTACTAGCGTCCCAATTTTCATTATAATGGCAGAGAATTTTGGAAGCTGCAGTCCAAATATATTGATAATTTTCCAGATTGAGGAAAGCTAGTTTATAGTATACAGATCTAATTGATATGATACATTGGTTCCCTACCCAAAATAAAAGAATGCTAAAATCACACTGAATTCATTTATTCTTGCACATTATTGAAAAATCAGATGTTGCCCTTCATTTGCTTTTCTCTGGATTTCTCTAACACATTCATAATTTCAGAGATCCAATATTTGTGCATTCCAAGACAGCAGCTGTGGCAAGGACTGATACAGCTGCAAAAATTAATCTCTGCTCTCTTTTTTTTCTTTCCTGGGGAAAAATAGAGTAGAAAAAAGTGTTATTTCCCAGCCATATTTGCTCCCTCCCACTCCCCTTTTCAACACTTTTATTTATTTGCCCACTGAAGAGTTCCTACCACCTGGAAGCTTGCATTACTTTACCTTTGCTCTAATAAAAGAACTTATCTCAAATAGATTTCAGTTAAAAGAAAATTTTCAGATTGTAGGTTGAGTTAATTTTTCTTTCTTTTTTTAATAGTCTTATAAAGGCTCCATAGCAGGCAATTGCCTATGGTTTGAATCTAATTAACTTCAATGGAATCTGAATGAATTATGTTGTAAGGGTTCTAAGAGGATCGTGTATATAAGTTATACACCACTTGGCATTTTTGGCAGCAATAATTCTCCTTCAAAGCAGCCAAGGACTGAAATGAAGAAAATGACAGACCCTGAACATATGTGTTCATACTGAAACCAGTTGGGAACAAATATGATTTCTCTTTGTTCCTCTCCTATTGACAACCAGCATAAATAACAACTACTTCATTTATTAATTATATTATTTGGAAACTAGTATTCTCACTTTGAAGTCATTTAAAATTGGCTAGTGAGGTCATTACTTATCTTACCTTCTTGTGACCTCAATTTTATCTCCTAGGAGTGGCTAAACCTTAGATCAGGATGAGGTATTCTAGCATTCAGCAAGAAATGTACAAAGGTTTTCAGCGTAAACCTATTGAGGTTCTGTATTATACAGATTACATTCATAAGTGTGTGAGTAATCATTTCTAATAATGACCTTTTAATATACTTTTAGCTTTGGAGTCTCCTGTTACAGAAAAAATGGAGTGGTGCGCTGTAAATGCAAAGAACATTATGCAGGATCAAACTGTGAAAGGTAAGGATATGTTTTAAGAATTATAAATCTCAATATTGATTATGACTGTGTGTGTGTGTGTGTGTGTGTGTGTGTGTGTGTGTGTGTGATTTAACAGGTAAAATTTCTTCTCATCCCTGCACTTAAATGGAGGGGAGAAAATCAGTAAGTGTTCATATATTACAATAATAGAAGAAGAAGAAAAGGTGGACCTCATGTGTTGTGGTGCATGTAATTTAGTTTACCAGACTAACTGAAAGTAAACTGAGGGGGTTTATAATATCAGCTTCTCAACAAATGCTTGCCCTGTAGAACTCCTTAAGGAATAATATTAACTAATTTTATCAAGTTAGAAATATACCATAGTCGTTTTGCTTCTCTAGTCCTAGCTCTGACTGACTACTCACATTCATATGCAACTCACAAGTGTACAAAGTACCCATCACACTTTGGGTGCATAAAAAACCCCCATCTGTACTGAGGGGAGGAAAGGAAGAGAAGCATAGGCTAGGATATGTGAATCAAATGAATGCAAATGGAAACTCAAATGAATGGGAAGTATAACCTATAATGGGGCTGCACTTGCATTATCCCTTTTTTTAAACAAAACGTTAAGGGGCATAGGGAGCAGGCTGCTGACAGCATGAGGTTGTCATATGAGCATTAATAATTATGTAAGAATGAACTGCATTTCAGTTGGTTTCCCATTGAAAGGGCAAGCAGCACCCAATGGCCCCAGGAAACAATGTTTTTTTTTTTAAGAAAAAACAAACCTCTTTTCAAATCTCTTCAACACCTGCGTCAGAAAATTGAAGAATATATCAAGCAGATGAAATGTGAAAATTATATTACAGCATGACCTTTTGGCATGATTTTTTTTAATAATTTATTTTCCTCACCAATCTACTCTTTCAAAGATATCAGCAGCTGGAAAGGTTGCTAGTAATATTTAATGAAAGACATTGGTGTTAGATAAGTGTAGGGCAGCAGTGCAAATTTCAACGTTGGAACTCCGGGGATCAGAGCAATAGATCAGACTTCTGGATGTCAGAAATGCTCCAGGTTTCTACCTTGTTGTTGTTGATTTATCCCTCCAGAATGCCACCAGGGTAGGCAACCTTGGCTCTTTTATGACTCGTGGACTTCAACTTCCAGAATTCCTGAGCCAGCCAAGTCCACGAGTCATAAAAGAGCCAAGGTTGCTTACTCCTGCACCAGGCCAAAAGATCTGAAAGACATGCGTATTAATAATTGCTGGGTTTGTATTTTCACTCCAGATGTGCTCCTGGTTATTATGGAAACCCTTTGGTGATTGGCAGTTCTTGCAAAAAATGTGATTGCAGTGGCAATTCGGATCCTAACTTGATCGTTGAGGATTGTGATGAAGTGACAGGCCAGTGTCGCAACTGCATGCCTAATACCACAGGGTTCAATTGTGAACTCTGTGCTCCTGGTTATTATGGGGATGCTAGAATAGCCAAAAAATGCACAGGTACTACATTTCGTAAAATATGTGATTTGTTCCATGGATTTGTTGAGTATTTATTTATATTTCATATTTCTAAACCACCCATCTCCCTCAGAAATATTTTACTTTTGGTGAGTTTATAGCAAACAAGAACAGGTTTTATGAATATATAAAATAAAGTTGGGAATATAAACATAAAAAAACAGAAACAGAATTGCTCAAGCAGGAAACTCTATACCATTTCAGATAAATGGTTGTTCAATCTCTTTTTAAAAAGCTCCAGTGTTGGAGGAACATTGCTAAGGAACATTGCCACTAACCTCAGACCTTTCATTTAAATATCAGATAGCTTATAACTGGAGATATACTTGCTAGTGCTCTGAAAATTATTTCAGAGGGAATCTTGCTTCTTTGTGCCTTTACAGTAAGGCAGATTAATATACTGACATTATTATCCATAAAGGGTATCTGTCTGCTTTGTAGTAATGCATTAATCAAGCAGTGTACACATTCATATCACAGTAAAAACCAAGCCAATCTAGGGACTAACCTAATTTTAGAATTATAATAAGACAAAAGTGCCAAAAAGTTTTAATGTATTCCAAAAATGAACCCTTTAGAAGCCCAACATTTTAAAATTGCACACGCTATTCTGGGTTTTTTTTTAATCTTTAAAGTAGTAAATAATTTAACATTTCAAGCAGAATAAGATTTTAAAAGGATCTTTATATTATATTTATGCTAACAGTCTGTTAATTGAGGTAATACATACATACGTTTGAGAACTTTGTCCACCTTCTCTATAGGAGTTAGGTAGGTTTAGTTCTCATCTGTAGTATTTTGAACATGCCAAGATTATAGAGAAATATAACCAGTTTTATTCTTAGAATTCAGAGATTAAAAGGTAGATATGAAAAATAATGCAAGAATTTTTTATCAGCATTATAGAGTTAGGGCATAAAATTGGCAAGCATCTAATGGGAAATCACAGATATTCTATTAACATGATTGTGCAAATGAGTCCATTACCAAAATAGCATTATTTTGTAAATGTAAGAGCGTAGACATTCAAAATTGCAAGACTGTTACTTTTTGTATGTCAGAAATTTCCTCAGAGCTGCTATGCTGCAAACTTTCTGAGTTGTTTCACATATAAATTATTGAGGTCGTGATTTTAAAAAAAACATTTATTGTTCAATTGCAATAATTGTTTCTGGAATTATTTTCTGATTTATTGCATACTTTTCCCCAAAACCTGTAGGTCCATTTCTTGCTTTATAGAAAAACAACTATTATCAAATGTCACGATGCCAAATGCCTTGTGTCATAAAATAACAGGATTTGTAAGGTAATACATAAATGCAGCATTAAATTCACTGAGATCTCTGCAGAACCATTTAGTCATGTTCAATATAGACACGTAAAAAAGGATGTACATACTGTACAATGAACCTCTTTGATCAAGCAAGTAAAGGCTAATAAACATAATCATCCAGTTAACTAAAGCTTTATTAAGATATACAAAAGGATAAAGAGCCAGTTTGGTGTAGTGGTTAAGGCACTAGGTTAGAAACTGGGAGACCCTGACTTTCAGTCCCACCTTAGGCACAAAGCCAACTGAATGACCTTGGATCAGTCCCCCTCTCCCAGCCCTAAGAAGGAGACACTGACAGAAACCATTTCACCAAAAAATCTTGTCAAGAAAACTGCAGGGTCTAGTTACCAGAAGTTAACACTGACTACAACAGCTCCTCCCTCCCCCCAAAATTCCAAGAGGGATAGTATAGAGCAGGGGTAGTCAACCTTGGCTCTTTTATGACTCGTGGACTTCAACTCCCAGAATTCCTGAGCCAGCTTAGCTGGCTCAGGGATTCTGGGAGTTGAAGTCCACGAGTCATAAAAGAGCCAAGTCGACTACCCCTGGTATAGAGTAAGATACTGAATCTGTATGCTAAAATAAGATTTAAACTATACTATATTGTGATTAATGCTTGTCCAAACATGTTTTATCTTGATCAACTACCAGTCAGCTATTTTTCTAAGCCTATTGGCTTTGGATTATATCATTTGAGGAAAGGGAAAGCATATCTTGGCCTCATAATATAAAATCCTAGATGTAGCTTTGCTTCTAATGCCAAATTATTGATCAAATTCAGGCTTGGGACATACAGTAGAATGGCTTTCCTCCTATCCAGTCATTCTAATGCAAGAACCTGAACTAACACTCTAGGATCATAAGTATGATGTTACAATTTTGGGGTTATTATGTAACATCTGTTTTTATTCACCATTTTAAGCCCCTTTCTCCCCCCCCCTACAAAATTGTATAAAGAGCATAAAGAGTCTTGACCTCTGTAACCAGTCATTGTATCTGAACTTAGAGTAAGTACGCTGCTACAGCTGAATGAATAAGCTCCAGAATGTTCATACATGATGCAAGGGGTCAGGGTATAAAAACATCACCTTTCTTATACGCCCATGCAGTGCCTTTTTAGAGGATGGAGGGCAAGAGATTCCCAAGCCACAGCCACAGTATAATTCAATATTTTAGATGATCAGATGGATCAGTATTTTTCAAATGAGGATGAAAAAAATTCATTAAAATATAATGTCAAGAGTTATTTCACTATTTCACATGTCTGCCTATGTGCCTGATTCTTGGGCAACTGACCTCAATTGACAAAAACAACAGAGAGAAAAATTCATATGGTCAGGAGCTTTGGACAGCAGTTGAGATGGCTGTAGACTGAGAGTAATGTAGAACAAAATGATTGAGGAAAGAAGCACCAGGGAAAGGAAAATAAAATGAAGGTAGTTTGAGAAAATAGATACAGAGCTATTAAGAAATGAAGATTCAAGTGTACACTGTAGAGCCGCCGGCTGGATAAATGGCATGTAAAAGATGTCTCAACTCACAGAAGGGGTGATGGCATGGGAAGTATTCAGAAGGGATCCTCCCTAGTTTTACAGAGAGTAAAAGGAAAGGAGGGGAGAATTACTTTCAGTCTTGCAAGATTCTATTAATGTAACCCCCACACACACAAAAAAAGGAAGAGTACTTCTTATCTAGAGGTCCCCAGGGAGCACCAGGGTCCAGCTCCGTGGAGAGTTTTTTCTGTGGACCATAGGGGTCATAGTTTCATGTACTGCCTGCATCCCGCGGGTGGGGCTTTGCTTGTTTGCGCAGACCAGTTTCTGGCATGCCCCAGGCCAGTGCCAGTCCACGGACTGGGGGTTGGGGACCCCTGATCTAGACTACCTCAGAGAGCTCACAATATCCCAGTATGAAATAATTATTTACTTGCATGCTTACAGTCTTAAACAACTGCACAGTAATAAATTGACCTGTCTTTTCCCAGCATGCAACTGTGGAGGAGCACCTTGTGACCGTCGAACAGGACACTGCCTCGGAGAACCTCCCATGCCTCCTCCAGTCACAGATTGCCCGGATATCAGTAAGAAGAGCAGGGATGTGGTCTGTTGCTACACTCAGTCCTTTTTCCCCATGTTTACATCTCCAAATTATACATACTCTGAGTTCATTTGGGCCAGCTCTAGTTTATGAAATGATAGAGGTAAAAGAGGTAGACATTAGAATAGATAATTGTTGACTTACAGTACGACTACAATTGAGTCCAAAATTTCTGTTGCTAAGCAAGAGATTGTTAGGTGAATTTTGCCCCCAGTTGTTAAGTGCATCACTGCAGTTATTAAATTAGTAATACAGTTGTTAAACGAATCTGGTTTTCCCATTGACTTTGAAAAAGAGATCACATGATCTCGGGACACTGCAATCGTCATAAATACGAGTCAG
Organism: Protobothrops mucrosquamatus; assembly: GCF_001527695.2. Lineage (NCBI taxonomy): Eukaryota > Metazoa > Chordata > Lepidosauria > Squamata > Viperidae > Protobothrops > Protobothrops mucrosquamatus. The sequence continues at coordinate 155,630 of NW_015386692.1, forward strand.
TTTCCACGCCCCTGAATTTTGATCACATGACCATGGGGATGCTGCAAGAGTCAGAAGTGTGAAAATGGTCATAAGTCACTATTTTCAGTGCCATTGTAACTTCGAACGGTCACTAAATGAACTGCTGTAACTCAAGGACTACCTGTACATTAAAGTTTGGCATGGGAAATTACCTGAAGTAAGACTAGGCAGCCTGTAGTTCTCAGGTCTCTGGAAGACCCTTCTGTTTAGCCAGATACCTGAACAAGAGGCAAGAACATGTTAGGAAAAGGAAGTAAGAGAGAAGGATGGAAAAGAAGGGTTTGCCCATAAACTTTAGCTCTAACCATCCACGCCTTGTCTCAACTCCAAGATGTATCTCCCTAGAAATTACCCTTGAAAGAATGTTGGTCCTCTCTTTTTTTTAAAAAAAAAATGCCCCTTTCCACAATGATTCATCTGGAAGAGGAAAGGTTCAACCTAGGAAAGGCTTTTCAAAGAAGACACAAAATGGGGCAAAACAGGATGAAGGCTTCTACACCAAAGGTCCAATCTGCCTTGGAGTCACATAGATAACCTTAGTCCCACTGGAATCTAAGACAGTTGTTCTGCATATTTCAATGTTCAGTTTATGTAGCCAACTTTTGAACAAAATAACTGAAAAGCTAAGTGAAGTGCACTTTCTAAATGTAATTATCCTATTATTTTGAAGGGATATTTAGAACTAGCACTGATGGTGTTACCTAATTTGGGTAATGAAATATCTGCAAGAAAACAAGCAAGCTCAGAGAGTACCAAGGATCCCTCATGTCAACCCTGAGCTACAAATATTCTCCTTTATTGATTTGTCCATTTTCTTTGCCAGTGATGGCCACCCCTCAATATATTTAGGAATAAAGAACTGGATTTTATTGGAGGGATACTTTTGGTTGTTGGCCATAAATTAATAAAGTAACTAGGAAAAAAATTCCAAATTCAATCTTGATTTCTAGCTAACTTCAGGTCCAGATCTTTCTTTTGTGAAATTAAACTATGGATAGATTATTAAACAGGGACTGACACCTTTTCTTCTGTGTATCTCTGTTATTAAATCTGGTATTCACAGAGATAAAGTGTTTCAGAAATAAAATCTGTATAGCATCTCATTAAAAATAAATCCATTTATATTTGGAAAATTGCTGATTAATAGCCATAGGAGTTTTGTTTTTCTTTTTTTGTATTCTGGAATAGTTGGTTTCTTTTGCTTTTAATTAATTCTTCCACTAATGTGTTAATTTTTCTCTTGCTGTCCTGCAAAATGGCATTTCCTATAGTTTCCTAATTATATGCTGTACTCGTTAGGTAAGGCAGCAGGTGTTTCACTTTAGGAACACTGTATACTAAGATTATTGTTTTTCTGTGAATTTAAAGCAATCTAGAAGTGTGAAAAGATTTGGGTGCAACATTATATACTTTTGATATAAGGGTTTTATTACTTCAATATTAGAGGTAATAACTGTACAACAAGAATCTGAATATCTTACTTTTAATTCCTTGTACTGTACATCCTTTTGGCAGATTTTTCCTAAATGAGGGAAAAAGCAGGAACATTCTTTTAAAAAGCAGAAAAGACACTTGAGTTTGCAGGGTTCTAACTAGAATGTGTATCCCTTTTCAACTGTCTGCATTTTCATTTATTGCTAGGCTGTGACAAATGCATTTGGGACTTGACTAATGATATCAGCCTGGCAGTCCAATCCATGGAGGAAAGCAAAGAAATTCTGCTAAGCATCTCCACTGGAGTTGCAGCTCACAGACACTTGCACGACCTCAATGCCACTACTCTTATCCTCAAGGTACCTAATTTCTTCATTCTTCAATCTCTTTGGAAGAAATCGTTTGTGGAAACAGCTTCCGTTCAGAGTTAAAGTAAACAGCAGTGGGGAGATTTAGTTAAAATCTGTGTGAAGGGAAAAAGGAAGAAATGAAAGCTGGGCCATTACAAAGAAAAAAACAATTCTGTTCCCTTTTAAATTTGCTCCTTCCTCAGCTACTATTTGCCATGAAAAATAGAACACATGACAACATATGATATCAGCAGTCAGATACATAACAGGGAAGATGGTCAGGACCTAATTTCCATTGCCACAGAAACTAAGATCAGAAATAACGAGTACAAATTACAACTACCAAGAATCATTATATTTAAATGATTCTGACAATAAGATCTGTACAGCACCTTATTGTGAGTTCTCTCTTACAGTTTTTAAGAAGAGACTGGACAGTCACCTTTCGTGACTGTCATGGCTAAATATATTCTCCTACACATCTCAGAGGATTAGATTAAATGACCTTTGGGGTCCCTTCCAATTCCACAATTCTATGATTCTATAAATAGATCAAGTGATAGTCTGTAGAAATTTCAAGCTCAGCAAGTTTATATAAGTTATTAACTTCACAATGAAATAATGCATGAAATGCGTACCTTGGTCACTCCAGATTTATTACCACTGAGACAACTTCAATTTCAGCTTGCACAACCTCCTGACACAGTTCTTTGATATACTTGGTTCATACATTCATTTAGTTTGTATAAGTGGAAATTTAGATACATAGAGATGAGATAGAGATAGCTGAGAGAGAGAGATGAAGATAAAGAGATACAGAGTCATACATGCACTGGAGATGAGTATAGTGAATGGACAGTGTCAGTCAAGAATAAAAGAGATTTTGGTTTGTTAATTCCTGTTCAGTTGTGGTTGGTTCCTGTAAGCTTTTAGTTGTCACTTTTTGCCTAAACTATTTTGCTAGGGTGCAGTAAGGTATTAACAGAATAACAGAGTTGAAAGAGGCCATGGAGGTCTTCTAGTCCAGGGGTCCCCAACCTTCGGTCTGTAGACCAGTACCGGGCCATGGCATGCCAGCAACTGATCCGCACAAACAAGCAAAGCCCCATCCACAGGATGCAGGCAGCACACAAAACCATGCCCCCTCCAGTCTGCAGAAAAACCTCTCTCCATGGAACCAGTCCGTCCAATTTCTTCTTAAAAGGTGAAATAGAAAGAGAAGGGAAAAGAGATAATCTATGGATTTCTCCCTTTGAAAGAAGTGGAAGGGGAAGTGAATATACAACTGCAGAGTAAATTCTTGCCTCCAATCAGCTATTGGAAAGCTGTATGGGAAAAGGTGGCTTCTCAATGGTTGGGGTTTTTTTTTTAATGATCAAAAAAATGAGGTCATTTTTAAAATAACTTGGATGAAGGGCATTTTCCAGGAATTACTGTAAGCAAGAGGAATGCATTCCTTTGATTCTGTTGGGCCTATCGATTACTTTTAATGTCATTGCTTGTAAGATTCTTTTATGTTAATGGATTGAAGCTGAAGACAAGACGCTGGGCAGGAAAGGGCAGAGCTTCTGTCCTTCCTGGAGATCTAGTCTGAGAAGTGGTGTTAATATTGTAATGCTTGTTTAACACCTTGGCTGGTGGCTAAAGCAAGGAGGGATGGGGGGGAATTAACATTTTGGGGACTGAGGATGAAAGCCTCTCAATGGGTGACATGGAAGAAGCTGCACTCTACAAAATGGATGGGGTCAAAACAAAGAGATGGGGAAAATTTTTCAACTATTTTTTTTAAATTAAAACAAACAAAAGGCATTAAGAGTAGTTAACATAATCGCTCTCTGTGTATTTTTCACATGACAATATGAACTGTGGTGATTTCTTGAAGCAATTCTTTGCCTGTGGTTGTCCCACAGGTTCTATGTTACACTATTATTGAACAACAACATGAAAATGTTGAAGAAGGTCATTTGAAGTTTGGGGTTTAGGGTCACCACTCACTTTTTGGTCTCCTTGCTTTCTTCTTCAGAGAGGGATATTATAGTTCTGAATATTGTTTCAAAATGGTGATGGAATTAATGTGGACTAACCATTGAAAGTCAATCTTGCTAAGACAGGTGTTCTAATGATTACTTGAAGATTCATCCTATATTGAGCAGAATGGCATTTCTCTCGAAAGCAGAGAAGATTCTTCTGAATTTGGTTTCCACCTTGGATGCCCAGGTTCTGAGCCTTTTCCAGCAATGCCAGTGTTTACCTGAGGCTGAGCTACATAGACCCATACCTGGGAAAGATCTGGTCAGAGTGATGTATATCTCACAGAATAGCAGAATGTAGGATGTGGACAGGACCTTAAAAATCATCTAGAATGCAACTCACTGCATTTGTTCCATCATATCCAGATTGCTGTTCTGCTCTATACTGTATACAGTGGTCTTTGAAAAGCAAATAAAAATATTGCAGCAGATTGGCTAGCAGAGACAGTATATAGAAAATATGACTCCCATTTCTTGAATCAGCTATATCGTATTCTCTGTTTCTAGTTGCTATTTGACCTTTAAAGCCCTGAACATTTTAGAACCAGAATATCCAGTGAATTGCTTTCATATATACAACCTTCCCCCTATTTTGATATTATTTTGGAGAAACCTTTTATGTCTTAACAATTCCTGAAACTCCTCAGAATTAGGTAGAGTACCACTGAGCAATTTTGATGACACATGAAATTCTGCAATATTCCTGCATGAAAGGTCCAACTCATTTTCTCATTAGCTTTCTGAAAGTTGGTACTAAAACTTAAAATATTAGGATGTGTTGTCCAGTTGAAATAGTTCGATTGCGATTTGATTCTCTTTCTATAAAACCTAGTGTAAATTGGAATGTTAATGTATTGATTTTTATCATAAACATCTTTGATTTCTTGAAATAAACTGGGAAATCAATGCTCAAAGTAAATCAAATAAATAAAAAATAATGGGAAGTATAAAATGGAGGAAAAAGAATACAAGGAATAAATGGAATTTCCTCTAAATGGATCAGTATTTACTTCCCTAAAGTGTTTTAAAAGATTGGCATGAGCAGGATGATAGGTCATATTCTCACTATAAATCTGGTTTTGCATTTTAAACAGCTAGACCATGTTCTTATCCATAGATCATGGTCAAAAGAAAAAGAGGTAAATATTATTATCTGGATTGCCTATGGCCACTTGATACATATCAAAACCACAGCTGTTAAAAGGGGAAAGCAATTGTTTTCCATCATATCTAAGTTAAAGATAAGAGATTCTGGACTAAAGGAGCAAAGAACTACACAACAGAGTTTCATCAATTAATATAACATATATATCTCTAAAGATAGGTGCCAAATCAGTTTCATGAATAGATTTTATGCTTATTTCTGCCTCTGCATGTGCGCCCGTTTGTGTATAGTTTTAGAAAGGAAGATAAAACTAATACAAACTAATATAAATCAGAAGGAAAAAAATAAACAGAAAGATGCAAGAAATAAAAAAAAAGTTTTGCTTGTTGATTCCTTGTATAGTGCCTGTGACAGAGGCTCCTCTGCAATATTCACTGGTATGGCATGTAAATTAATATGCAAATTAATAGGTGGTGTGGAAAAAGAAAAGGAGAACCAGAACAGGAATGTGAAGCCCCATGTAGAGACTTTTTCCGATTAAAATTCAATAAAGCACTAAATAAACATCAGTTAATGATAACATAACTCTCATAACTTCTGCCTTATGCCTGAAATCCATTCCAAACTTCTGATTCTAACATTCAGAACTTCATGACTGCATTCTTGTGGTGGTATTCCTAAGGTAATTGGTTTGTAAGTACCATGAAAGAATGAAGATAATTTTTAACAAAGATGTTTGTGTCATTGTTCTATTCAGGCAAAATTCTCTGAGAAGAACAATCATTCTGCTCTTCAGACAACCCAGGTTGATAATGCTGTAAATGAAATGACAGAATTTCTCAGGAAAATTGATGCCCTTGATGAAAAGGTTTGCTTATTGTGTTCATTTCCTTCTTATATTTCTCTTGCCCTGAGCAGGATCAGGTTAACAATGCTAAAAAAGTAACTGCTAATTCCATGAACCAGTAATACTATCAGTATGAACCTGAACAATAAGTCCTAGTAAAATAAAATGTAATGGTATAGTCCATGACAAAATAATTAAAATAATAGCTAGGCAATATTTTTATTAGAACTAAACTAAGCATGAGTTCAAAAGTTAAGCAAAAACAGGTTAAATAACAAAGTTCTTTTTTTTTCAAGTAAGCATGATTGGCTCCTTTTTAACATTCCTCAACAGATCCTATATCTTTCTGTATATATAGTGGGCAAAATTTTGAAAGACATGAAAAGTGTAATGTCGTAATGTCATATATTGCCTACTCTTGACTTTCTTTCATTTCCAACAATCTTAGTGTTAATTGTTCCTATTGCATGAGAAAATAAATGTATTTTCATTTCTATATAAGCTGTGGTGTCACCGTGGTTCGAATGCTCATAGTTGAGAGTTTGATCCTGACTGGCTCAAGGTTGACTCAGTCTTCCCTCTTTCTACAGTCGGTAAAATGAGGATTCCGATTGTTGGGGGCAATATGCTGATATTTGTAAACCACTCAGAGAGTGCTGTAAAGTACTATGGAGTGATCTAAGTGCTATTGCTATTGCTGTTTTAAAAAACAATGTGTAAAGCTGTATTTTGTTGTACTATATGTTGATATTTTGAAGGCTATGCTCTTCTAATAAATTTTTGTTTGGAAAATGTTGACCATTAGACTAAAAACAAAAGATTTGTCAAACCAATAGATTTTTAAAATAATTCTCTTAAAATCAGGCTCCAATTGGAAATTTCAGATAATTTCAAAAAAAGACCATGTTGGCACATCTGTTTTAGAGTTTGCATTATAGTTTTTGCATGTTCCATCAGCTGTGATCAATGGAGGGTACAGCAACTGCAGAAAAGAGTTTGGATTCTATATAGGCAACCTCAAGACTTCAATTTGTCCATTTCCATGATACAAGATACCAGGGACAATGTACAAAACAATGTTTATACAATTATATTTGGCAGAAAACTCACCTATACAATAGACTAGAGGACCAACTCTCAGGTAAGTGTAATGAGGACTGTGGCCTTAAATGAGAGTCAGTTAGAACTTAAGCAAATAGAAAATGGAGCAAAATCATAGGATGACTCAAGACTGTTTATGACAGACAGTGACTTTTTTTCTTGCAGCACTATCAAATGTTACATAGATCTTCATGTCAGAAGCCATATCTGGTTACGTTATAAGTTTTTTTCATGCTGTAGATTTAAATGTAAAATAAAATGTGATATTCATGCTCCAAACATCTGATTTCCCATAGAAAAATCAAGAATCAAGCAAAGGTCAGCAGCTGCAGAAGGAAACAATGGAGACCATTAAGCGTGCTACTATTCTTGCACAGGAGCTTGGAAATATTGTAGATAAGATTCAAGGTAAACTGGGATCATTCCTAATTCATATGAACAATAGGGTACATTAGTGGAACTGACAATGGAGAAAGGTAATTATGGGAACATTTATAAACTGACCAAAATTATCATAAAACAAGAGAACCAGAATTAAAATTCAGTTTTCATGATTATAGTCTTTGCTAATCAAATTATTTGATGCATACCCTCCCAATTCCCCCCCCCCAAAAAAAACAACTGCTAAAGAAAATTTGTCAATTTTTTTTCCCATACCAGGAGATCAGATTTGTATGGCAGCTTTCACTTTTTTCCACTCCTCTTTGTAGTACATATTTAGAACAATGTTATGTGTTCCTTGAGAATGAAAGCTAACTTTAACACAGAGAGATAAAGAAACATACCCAGATACTTTCTAAAACCCTTGAACAATTAGTTTTGAAATGTGGGAACAAGCTTATTCGTGGGACATTTCTATGTTGAAAAAAAGTCAGTTATCCATACAAACCACATGGGGACATTGTCACAATACTTTAGGAACTTGGAAATGACTTTTCCTCCTTATACTGGAACAAAGGCTAAGTAAGAGCAGCAGGACCATAATCACAATGCACTTTGAAGGGTTCCTATGTATGGTAGATTCTCATCAGTAGAGCCACCAGAATGTTAGCATTGCTTGGTGTTCAAACAAATAAAATTTCCAAGACCTTTAGATCAACCTTGGCAACTTTAAGATGTATACACTTCAGCTGCCAGAATTCCCCAGCCAACATGTGAGTTTTTGCCAAGTCATGACCTAAAGTGTAGGATCTCTAGTCTACTCAGAGTGGTGCTCCGGTTCAAGCGAAGAGAAAAAAAAGATATGTAGCAAAATGGTGAATAATTTGAAAGAACATAACTAGAAAGGGCAGCAGCAGCTTCATCAGTAAAATATACCACAAAAATTCTCTTGAATCATCTGCCTCTCCTTTATGTACAGAAATTGGCAGCAAGGCAGAATACTATGGGGTTGAGCATGATTTGAGGCCTGAAGATATTGCTCAGAAGGTCAAAGCAGCAGAGGAGATGCTGAAGGACATCAGACTTCGCAGACCGTTCACCTTCCAGAGGCAACTTGCTGATGAAGAGTCTGAAGCAGCTCAAGACCGTGAGTTCTTCTGTGGATTTGGGCCCTCAGCAACTCTTCTCTGATTTATCTCATCAGATGGGCAGATTCAACTTAGAGAAGTTGACCTTGAGATACTCAGGCCCTAAAATATGTAGGGCTTTAAAGGTGATAACCTTTAAAACTGTATACAGTATAAACCAGTTAGGATGCTACCATTCATCAGAAAAGCATCCTGCCATTGTTTCTTTACCTTGAACATTCTATGTCAGTGATGGCGAACCTTTTAGAGACCGAGTGCCCAAACTGCAACCCAAACCCCACTTATGTATCGTCGGGTGCCGGGTGGGCATGGCCCATCGGGTGGGCATGGCTGCGGTGGTAACGGCAGACTGGGTGAGACTAAAAAGTTCAATCAATCAATTCCAACTTTGTGAGATCTTTTTTTTCCCCGCGAGAAGTTGAAATTGATTGATTGATTGAACCCCCCCTTTTTTGCACATGGCGGCAGAGGCCTAAAGTGAAAAGGTTTTATAAAACCCAGCTGAAGGCCTAGGACTGGGCAACGGTGCGCGTGCCCACAGAGAGGGCTCTACGTGCCACCTGTGGCACGCGTGCGATAGGTTCGCCACCACGGTTCTATGTGATAATTTCAGTATCGGAATATTTAGAGATACTTCAGTAAGCAAAATAAAAAATATTTATGGCAGGGATACATAAGTCTTCCTTCAGATAACACAGCACTTTTGTGCTAAATCACATGCTGAAGAGCTGGAAATACAGTTTGCAGTTCTCTAGCATTTTCATGGCTTATTTCTGAACTCTTCAACAAGAGTTCTTCAACTCTTTTATCCTTCTAAGCTATCCTTCCTGTCCATGGCATTGGCATCACTTGCAACTCAGCTCCATCCTCATGTGATTGGACATCATTTCAGTAGGCAGAAGAGGCAGCTGACTTCTGGTTTTGCTGCAGAGTATTGCAACAATAGTTTTGCAGCATGAATACTAAAGCTTTCAGGTGGGCATTTCCATTGGAGGGAACTCTTGACCCTGTTGGTTCCTCAGCAAACCACCCTAGCAGTTTGCTTCTCTTTTAAGATGCAGCTTTACAGCTCCTTCACACATGACTATTTAAAAAGCAGGCAGTACATCAGGTAAAAACAAGGGCTGTTAAGCTTTTAGGATGCTTATTTCTGAGCTCTCCAAATCAGTCAGCTGGAGGGTGTGTTGAACTACCTCACACCCTGCTCTGTGTGAGTTGAGGTCAGCAGCAGTAAGGATAATCATGGAGTAGTTTAAAAGCATTGTTTGAGTCTGGGAATTGAAGACTGGCAGTGTAGAAGTGCATAAGTTCATTAAAAAGCAAGCGCTGTAAAGTGTACTACAGAGACTAAGAAAAAAGGAATTTAAGCACAATAACACTCGCCTCTTCTCTTAGTATTAAGGAAAGCTGAAAGTTGGGAACAGAAACATAATGAAACCAGATATTTGATTCCTGACATATTGGATCAGCTTGGGGAACACAACACCAAGCTCACAGACTTGCAAGAGGCTTTGCACCAAGTTATTGATGACATCAGAAAAACAGCCACTACAAATAACGAAAGCATTGCTAAGCTCCAAGTGCATGAGGTACCATGCAGTCTATTGTTTCAAAAGTATTGTATTTTATTATTTTTAACAGTGTAAAATATTGACCGTAATTTGTCAAAACAACCTTATTTATTATATGATCTATGATGTATGTACAGCTAAAGAAATAAAATCAGATACTGGGTGTATGCACCATACTTAAAGGCTGGGAGCCATCCAGACTTCAATATAAGATGGGCGGCTATGTAAAGGTTTTATCAATAAAAACAGGTAAATGAATAATAGCCATAATCACATAGACTGAGCTTCAAAAAGGAAATGTGCTCATTTCCTTGTCCACAGTTGGGGAATGTGCTTATCCCAACAGGATTTTATACTTTATGGATAAGTTCCAACCAGTTTTAAAGAATATCCACATGTATATCTTGTACTATGTGCATTCTTCTCATGTAAGAATGAAAAGACCATTTGAATTACTTGTGCTGTTCCGGAGAGCTAGGAGGAAGGGTGTTGGGACAGTGATAAAGATAAAAAGTACCTTGAATTCTGTCTCTCTCAACACTAAGAAAGATGGGACTTCCTTCCATATTGCAAGTTCTTCTCTTTATAGAGAAGTGTCATACAATATTTATCTCAGAATATTCACCATCAAAATGTTCTAACATTAGAATATTATTCAAAGACCTGTGCAATGTAAACTAAAGATGTTTAGAGCATAGAGGAGCATATTCAGTACTAAGCTTTTGTCTGCAACTTCTTAAAGCAGATGCATCTTTTCCAGGGATCACATAGCAGACTAGGGTTTGCAGACTGATACCACATTTGCAGTTCCCCGTGCACCTCTGAAGCATCTTTTAGAGACAGTATCCAACGCACTGCAGGGCTCTTATTAATAAATATTCATGTTTTAGTAATGTACATTATATTTGCTCTGTTTCCAAATATCAGTAAACCATATTTTAATTTTCCTGTGTATTCAAAAGATCTAATTAATTACTCAAAACAATACAATAGTGATTAGAATACTGTATATCCAACTTATCTAATAAATTATTGCTTTTTTCTTACAGAAGCAACAAGAAATATTGGAGGACGATATTGACACTCTCAACAATACTCTGGGAATGGCCACAGAAATTTTAAATGTTTCACATGGAATCATCTTTGAAGTGAATGAAGCAATACAGGTGATTTTCTTTTTAAATAAACCATCCAAATCTACTGTCTACCAAGTCCACAGAGTTTACATCTTTAGCTTTTAACACAATCTTCAGAATGCAGTATTACACTAGCATCAACTTCAGCAAGACCTAGCAGATACTATGATTTAAAATAACCAGGTTTTAAGAAAAACAGGGTTGAGGTGATACACAATGAGCACTTAACCACTGTTCAGATTGCATCCCATACACACCAGATTAGGAGTAGGTCCTTCCTGAAGTAGTATAAAGAACTTCATTATAAATGCAATTTATTTTACTGGTCACATTTGAATGGGAAGTTCAAGAAGATAGGTTTAGCCCCACTGGGTAGACAAGACCACGAAACTAATTCCATAGAATGGTTGAGAAAGAGAAAGAAAAAGAGAGAGAGGAAGAGGGAGGGAGGGAGGGAGGGAAGGAGGGAGAGAGAGAGAGAGAGAGAGAGAGAAAGAAAGAAAGAAAGAAAGAAAGAAAGAAAGAAAGAAAGAAAGAAAGAAAGAAAGAAAGAAAGAAAGAAGGAAAAGGAGGAAGGAAGGAAGGAAGGAAGGAAGGAAGGAAGGAAGGAAGGAAGGAAGGAAAAAAGGCTTTATTGAGATTAACTATTGTAACAGAATCTTAGAGGTCTGAGTGAGTTATACTTTCTCATCTTCCAGTGGATTAAAGAAGTGTCTGTCTGTTGCTAAGCAAGATGGTTTTTAAGTGAGTAGTGCCTGATTTTACAAACTTTTTTGCCATGTTTATTAAGCAAATTGCTGTGGTTAAGTAAATCACACAGTCATTCAGTAAATCCAGCTTTTCCCCCATTGACTTTGTTACCAGATCTTGGCTGGGAAATCACAAATAGCAATCAGATAACCTCAGGACACTGCAGCCATCCTAATTAGATGCTAGTTGCCAAGTGCCTGAATTTTGCTCCTGCGACTGTGGGGAAGTGTGAGGACCAGTCATAGGTCACTTTTTTCAGTGCCTTTGTAACTTCAAATGGTTGCTGAATGAATGGTGGTTAAATTAAGGGACTGCCTATGCTTACATAGAAAGAGTGACAGCAAAGGGGAGAGTCCACAACAAAATCAGGAGTGATTGCCTGAATCCATAGCGTCATTCATCCAGTTGGAAGCAATGGCAGAGAGAAATCTATATTGTGATTCTCGATCATGGTTACCAGGCTGAAGTTCGGATAGCCACAAGTAAACATAGTAATCAGTTCAGGGTTAATCAATAGTTACTGACAAAGAAAGACTGCTAGGTACAGGCTTAAATGCTGTAATAGAAAGTGTGTCTTCTGAACCATCTAGCTAGGATTAACAGGAGTAAGAGCAGCTGGGTAAAGAGATGGTTAGCAGAAGATAGAATAGATAATGGAGAGGAATTGATAAGGAGAGCCTGGAGAGGAATTACCCAGTGTTCAGGTAAGAAAAGTATCTGGCTCTTTCTCCAGCCCCTGAAAGAAAGAATAACTTTTAACATGAATTTTCATTACCATGCCTTGTTCCTCTTAGTTTCTCTCATTTTTACAGTATATGGCAGGGCTCTTCAAACTTGGCCCTTTTATGACTTGTGGACTTCAACTCCCAAAATTCCTCAGCCAGCGTGCCTGGCTGAGGAATTCTGGGAGTTGAAGTCCTCAAGTCATAAGAGGACCAAGTTGGAAGACCCCTGGTATATGGTTTTGCTGTTTTATTGGGTGCTTTGAATGCTGTTTTTATTGTATGCCACCCAGAGTGGGTTGAGTAGGGCATCTCTATAAATAAATAAATAAATAAATAAATAAACTCATTCAACTTGTGTCTGGGTTATATATTTTGGGCTGAAGTTGAAGTTACATAACTGAATGTTTCCTTTATTCAACTCTTTCTTAATGAACAATGAAGAAAATAAAGGCCTATCACAAATAAGTTTTTTATTCTAGCTGTATTCTTTGCTGCAGTTAAGTTTTTCACTATAGAAAAGTGTTCCGTTAAATGATCCCCAATTTTGAAAGGATACACTCTGTCATCCCAATGAGAATCCATTTATCACTTTATCATTATCTACCTAATTTTTACAATTTATAGAAAAATCATAGCTACTTTTTCTTCACTCTTCTTGTTTGGACAGAATGCATCCAGGTTTTATGCAGAAATAGATGGCGCTAAAGTGCAGCTACAGAACAAACAGGCCAACTACTCAAGGTTTGATGAAGATTTGGTTGAAAAAGCCATGAAATATGCACAGGGCCTTCAAGACCTTGCAGATAAACTGGAGAGGTAACTTTCAAGTGTATTAGGCCAAACTCTCTTTCTGCAATAAATTGGCACAATCTGAATAATTGGAAATCTCGCTAAAGTCCCACTAATCTCAGAGAGACAGAATTAAGTGTGTGATTAACTGTTCTATTGAAATCAGTGAGTCTTAAAATGCTGCACATTGACTTAATAATACCAACCATTATTAAAGGGTGTGAGAATTATGAAGCAAATTTCATATCAACAGCATTTAACATTAAAATATAAATGCTATGTTGTCCCTGATATGGTGCTTTAGGAAACCATGTAAAGTCTTTTATTATTCCTGTAACCCGGTTAGTGTGTCACTGAATGATTATCTTTCTCAAGACTACCTATAGTAGTAAATTAAGGACTAAAGTAAAACCTAAACAAAGCATTCTTTATCTCACAATTTATGTGTATCAACATTATGTCATGCCAGTTCTCAGAATATGACTGAATTTAAATTGTGGGTACATAGTGTTGAGGTCCTTTATTGCAGAATAGTTGAGTGGGGATGCTGATTGACTGATGAACTACCCTGGAGAAGATCTTGCATGTCATGATGGATCATGCCAGCAAGGGAGAGTTAGATATATAGACATAGAGAAAAATTATATATTGATAAATAAAACTACTATAAGGTTGTCTTCGAGTCAAGTGTGACTCCTGGTGGTTTGCATACAGTTCTTTAGGCATGATATGGAAGTGGTTTGCCCTTGCCTTCTTCCAGAATGTTTGTTGGCTTCTCATCCTAGCTTATAGCCATGACGTGCTGATGGTCCTCCATTCAAGCATTACAGTAATCGGGACCAACCCTGTTTAGCTGTCTAGATCAATCAAGGCTGGTTGCCTCCTAGATGAGCATCACAGTGGTATAATAAGGATAACAATAGCTTCCAAGGGCAGTACTGGCAGATATATAATGATCTTGAACAATATGTGATGCCTTTTATTCCCTCCCCTTCCCTTTCTCTTTTCTCTGTTACAGAACTTTTCATGGTATTGACACAAACGGATTAGTACAGAAAGCACTAAATGCTTCCAATGTACATGAAAATATAATTAATTATATTAATGAAGCCAATCAAATGTCTGCTTTGGCATTAAATACTACAGAACGAGTCAGTGATGTAAGTAATAGTATTAGGTATCTGGACTGTGTCCTTGAGATCAAGTAAAATCTGTATCCTATGAAAATCCCCATATCTATCTGCAGTTATGCCATTACAATCTCATCTTCAGGAACAGAAATTTGTAGGAATTTGATGGACTGAACTTCAACACATCCAGATAGCATCCAGTTCAGCAAAACTGCAAAAATAAGAATGCTACGATGCATAATGCTTTTATTTCAATATGAGCGAGGGCCATGCTATCTTGAAAGGGGCGCTTTGCTTTTATGGAAATAGGAGCAAAGTGCCTCCTTGAGCACTTTCATAATGTAAAGGAATACCCTGTGTCTAACCATTGAAATATGAAGAAGCCATATTGCTTTGTTTGGCTGCATCCATATTTATGAGGCAAATCAAACCAATCTTGACTCTGTGCAAGCACAATGCTACACATCTGCTAGGTTCTTTGCTATGCTGAAGTAATGCAATCTCCAGGAGGTCAATGATTGTCTATTAGGAGGCATTAGCTGATGCTTCATATCTTGCTTCTGGGTTTCCTGAAGATTTGGGGGGGGGGGGCGGAGAGGGTGTTTCTCTGTTCTTAATGGAGCTTGAACAAAAAGCATTTCTCTAAGTCCCGGTTGTGTGCCTAGGGTCTGCAAACATACAGTATAACTAGAAAGTAAGTGGGTTATGTTATGATGCCCAACAGTAAATAAAATTCCTCTAAGGAGTACATATCATTAATAGATTGTGAACCTCCCAGAGTTTGATATAAGATTGGCAGCTATATAAATGTTTTAATCAATCAGTCAAAAATCATGTACCCTGTATGTAGCAAAAACACCCATAAAATGTAATTTTATGTCAATTTCTAAGCTCTTACAAACATTGCATAATTGCTGCATAGATTAGTAATTGTTTTGGCTTGGAGCCAGATCTTTCATGAATAGAAATCTGGTCAAAGCTTTTTTTTTTTTTTCCTTTTCTTTTCTTTTTTCTTTTTTTTCTTTTTCTTTTTTCTTTTTTTTCTTTTTCTTTTTTCTTTTTTTTTTTTTGCTAGAATAGGGATGCATTTATCACTAAGCGTTACCAATTTTCTTTCTGCTGCCTCCTTTCTCCTCAAGGACAAAATCTGGAGGATTAAAGTACTTTTTACAATAGAATGGAAGGAAGCACTCAGGACTGCAGAATAAGGCAGTAATCTAGTAGAAAGCTACTGTATTTCGACTCTTTCTTCAAACAGAATGCATTTTCCATTTGTGGAAAGGCAAATCCAGCACTGTGATGTTGTGAGCAAGATTCATTAGCCCTTTCCTTAATGCCAAAATGAAATCCATTGCAAACACTCAAGCAGTATCTTTCATCCCATCCACTGGATGAAAGTGATTGCCTCATAAATACAAGATGTAACTAATTGTGCTTCCAGACAGACATCTTTTAATACTACCAATCAATAGACATGGTGCAGCTGCTCCATCTTTTTCTCAAAAAATTATTTATGGATGAGATAAAAGTAGAAAAAGGAAATAGAACAACAGAGGATTATAAATGAAAATCTTTATCTGAATTTCCTATAAATTCTATGACTGGGACAGGTTTATTATATAATAGTAGCCCCATCTGGAAACTCCAAATGTTTACTTTTGGGATGTCTAATGTTCTCTCTCTCTTTCTCCCTCTCTCTCTCTCTCTCTCTCTCTCTCTCTCTCTCTCTCTCTCTCTCTCTCTCTCGTCATATAAAATTATAGGCTGCTGTTGGAATTGACACTCAGATAACCTTCCACAAAGACAAAAGCACAATGCTTCTTGGTGAAGCCAAAAAACAGCAAGGAAAAGCCAATGCTAGTAAATATAATCCTTTCTCTTGATTCATACGTCTCTCTTACACTAGAAAAGCTTTGTAACAGAGAGCATCCCAAAGAAGAAAAATGTTGACATAAATAATTTAATCATGATCCCCTACAGCGGGTTCTGCAATTTTAAAATCTGGAATATATCAAGCCCAACAAAGACTGTTCTAATAAACATACATTATTTTATCCAAGTTACATCTCTTTATTCTCTATAAATAACACTAAGAAATATAAACCAAATGAAAGATTTACAGTGTGTCTATAGTACTTCTGCAGCAGTAGAAAGCAATGGTGCTTGCTGGAAACACAATCAAATGCTTTCACATTTGCAAACTACACTGTCATTTTTAAAACAGGATTTTGAAAAACATTTCAGATTGTTTAACGGAGAGCCAAGAATTCTTTTTCAGAGGAGGTCACCAAAAAAATTGTATTATCTAAAACTTAGTATAGACCATCAAATAAGTCCCAGTGTTATAATGTGGTGATTAGAATCCTTTAGAGTGATGTCTTTCTGATGTATTATTATTATTATTATTATTATTATTATTATTATTATTATTATTATTATTATTAGATAAATGCCTTTACCTCTCATAGCTGAAAGCTTTCTTATATTTTGTTTCTTCTACTTTACAGATGTCTTTAATGTTGAAGAAACAGGCAGAGAGATTAATGAAACCCTTGACAAGAAGAATGATGTTAAAGGCCGTTTCATGAAAGTCCTCAAAAAAATGCATACATCAGAGCAAGGTCAGGAAATAAACTGTACAAAATTGTAATCAAATGATTCTGATTAAAGAATAAATCTATGCAAGGGATCCTCTTAAGTGATTTTGAGATAGAAAGTAAATCAAATCTTACTTGGCTGATAATCATCAACACTTGAATTGACTATTTGGTTGTGCTTTGAAGGTGGTTTAAAAGAACTTCAGATTTCACATGTGTTGGAGAATAGTACCTCTCTATTATTCATTAAAGCAGCTCAATTTATTTCAGCTTTCCACAGAAGCCTGAAAATAAAAGCCATTATTGCTTTAAAAATCACATCAGCTATAATTAATTGATTCCTTAAAATAGCGACATTATTTTTTTCAGGTTGATGGGGAAACCAGAAAAAAAACACGGGCCACTTTAATGAACAGAGAGATTTTATTCGTGTAAGTTCTTAATCACACAGATTGTCAGAAAATTTATTTCAGTCATTGACCAATAAAAATACATTCAGTAAAGCAATGTTAATCCCTAACATTAATGACGGCTGGCAACCATTTGTCAGCAAAACTTTACATAATATAGCAGAATTTTGCTAACTTTGGAGAGATAGATTTATCCTGATTGTCTAACAAATAATGCAAATAAAAATTATCAGTGCCCGAGAAATTTAGACAAAAAAGAATAATCAACTGGGGGCAAATGACCCTGTAGAACTGACAATACAATACAGAACATGGGTTGTTGTTTGCAAGGCACTGTCACAGAAGTTTCCAGCCAGTTTTGAAAAGCATACCACCCTAATATATACTGTATATCCATCTTCTTGATAATTACTATTAAAGTACTCACCTAGGATTAATAGCTATTTATTACATTTAAATAACTAGTTGAAAAAGTTCTACAAAGTATACAATAAATAGATTTACCATCACTCGTGCCTGCTATATGCATCCAGTGACACATATTAATTCTTCCAAAAATCTATATTATGGTAAACCAGTTTCCTACAATTCATTGTAAATAAACTATTTATATATTTAGTAGAATAGAAGTGTTTAGTGTTTATTTAGTGAAGAAAGGCACTAATGAATGCACTTGGATTGGAAGTCACCTGGTTTTATTAAAAAAAACCATGATCATTATTTCCTCATCACAGAGCTTTTTGTTTACAGATCACACAAAGCAGTTTGAGCAGTTGCAAGCTATTGCTACTCAAGCTAAAGAAACAGCTGCAACCATAACCTCCACCACAGATCCAATGACTGAGAATGTGACAAAATGGTCAAAAGATCTGCGCAACTTTAAACCTGAAAGAGCAGCTTATGAACGTGCCACAGTCACAACTAGGGATACAGGTACTGCAAAGGGAAATGTAATTGAAACATTTCTTGAAATGTACAGCATCTGCTTTCTGTTTCAAAGATACTGATTTTGGATTGTGTAAAATTGAATTGCAAGAATAGTTGTCAAAGAAAGAGAGTAACATGGTAATGTCGTTAAGGTAAATGTAGGTCTCATGTCAAACCATTCTCCCAATTCATCAGGAATTATTGTTCAAGGACTGTGGTCAGTAACAATCCAGGGACTGTGATTAGCTTTGCTCAAGACTGCGCAGTACAGATGCTCTGGCTTGGCAGATCAGATTCAGCCTCTGAGTTAGAGGGTCCCATTCCTTATTATTATTAGAAATTCTGTTTTAGATAAAGCACCAGAGAGCAAACAAAGAGTACAGTCACCATGTGCCTTACTGCTCAACTACATAACTGTAACAGGAAACAGGAAACTCTACTTAGAACAAAAGAGCATATACCAATGGTGGCAAACCTATGGCACGCGTGCCAGAGGCGGCACTCAGAGCCCTCTCTATGGGCACGCGCACCATGCTCCGGAGATGGCAACCGTCCCTCTTCAACCAGCTGCCCGCTAACTAGCCAAAGTCCCACATGGCCGGATGCATCCCAGCATGGCTGATTGCCCTCCCCCCTGTCCCATCCTCCTGGCCTCGCATGCTCTCCTTTTCCCGGGCACAACCCACTGCATTGCCTCCTTAGCTGTCGGCCGGCCGGCCAGCTCAGAAGCAGCTTCTATGAACTGCTGGCAGCAGGCTGCGGAGCCCCACAGTGCGCCGGTCAAAGGGCCGGCAGGCTGTGGCTGCTGATAGACACCGTTGGCCCCCTGAGCTTGCTGGCCTCTGTGTGCAGGGGCCGAGGGTGTCAGGCAGCAGCCACCCCGGCCCCTGCCCACCTTGCCCTGCAGCAATGGCATCCCCGCCCTGCCTTGCCTTGCCTTGCCTCACCCCACAGGACGAGCCTCCTGCCCACCGCCCCACCTGCCAGAGACCCCCTGGATCTCCCCCAACCCTGCCCGGCCCCCACAGGCATCCCTCCCCACGAGCAACATTGAGGTGACCACGCCCACCTTGGCCACACCTACCCAGTCTGCCATGACCACCACAGCCACACCCACCCAGTGGGCCATGCCCACCTGGCACCCGGCAATAAATAAGTGGGTTTTGGGTTGCAGTTTGGGCACTCGGTCTCTAAAAGGTTCGCCATCACTGGCATATACCATAGATCCAAACTTGTAAATACTGCCATCTACTGGCTGAATACTACTGTAGTTGTTGAATAGAAATACATTCCAACAATGAATTCCAACAATTATAATGGTTTGAGCTGAGATCCCCTATGTTTATCCCATATATAATAAAAATAAATATAACTCATAAATCAGTCATTATCCCTCCTCCCTCTTTAACATTACAATAGTCCATTCAGACCCTTTTCAATCATCAAATCCATTAATCGCCATTTCACTTTTTTCCCATTTTCCTACAAAATAGCCACAAAAGGTTTACAGTCCTTTATAAAAGTACTTAGTGTTTTATCTCTGACCAATCTTAGATTTCCTTAACTGCCTTGAATTTTACATTTTAAAAAAGAGACGGCATTTAATAAAACTTTGTTTCTTCGGTACTTCAAAATACAGTTGACTGAAGTTAATCTAATTCAGCTACTCCACAAGTAACTAACATTGGAAATTGTTCTGTATACACCTAATTATACTGGGAAAAGTGATAACATTTGAACTGGATTTCTAAGATATAACATGGGTTGTGGTTAAAGTAGTTACTTTAGTACGGCTGTACATAAAGTAGAAAAATCATATGTATGTATCTGTGCCAGCAGATTCCTCCATTGCTGAGGAATTAGTGTGTATGCATCCCTTAAACAATCCAGTGGGTGGGCTATGCATGGTTGGTTAACTTCCAGGGAAATCAAGAGCTATTTGTCTTTTACTGGGGATCTTGACATTTAAAAAGGGATGTTCTTAAAGCAAACATTTAATAGGCTAGAATTGTAAGTTATTTGAAAACAAAGGTTCCATGCACTATCATATGAACTTTTTCCCCAATTTAATTAAACAATCCACTAACTCCTATCTTTCTAAAAATGTACTATCATAAAAAATAAAGAGATTGATCCACACTGATCTTCTTTGATGCAAGTCCTTGTCTTCTCTGTGTTATTTGCTAATTAACAACTGTGCCATTGTTATTAATTATCATAATCTCTTAGCCCGTAATACCAAAACCAAGCAGCTGTCTTGTTTTGTTTTGAATAACAGTGAGGAGTCTCACAGAACTTGTTCCACAGCTTCTAGATAAGCTGCGTATAGTAGAAGAGAAAAGGGCTGCAAACAATGTGTCAGCCAGCATCCAGAGGGTCCGAGAACTCATTGCACAGACCAGGAGTGTGGCTAACAAGGTAAAGATGCTGCAAGAGAAACTGGGAGGACTGGAACCAGCAAGAGGGGAAACAAGGAGCCTGGAAGCGGACAAGACAAGTGCCATCAGCTGCTCAGCAAGAGAAATGGGCTGCAAGCAGTCCATTACATGAGAAGGGAGTGAGAAAGAAATGGAGGATTTAAACCAGCGATTCTCAACCTATGGGTCGCGACCCCATTTGGGGTCGATCAACCATTTCACGGGGGTCGCCAAGCAAGGCTGTCCGCCATTTTTTTCCCCTTTTCCGGCGGGTGCCTTACCTCCCTTGAGCTGGGCCAGCTGGTGGTCGGCCTGCTCCGTCTCTGCCGCTTGCCAGCTACGCCTTGGCCGGCGCAGGGGGCGGAACCACGCATGCGCGGCGCTCCCGGGCAGGGAAAGTCCTCGACTTACGACTGGTTGGGTAGTCCTCGACTTACGACCGGTTTAGTCCTTGACTTACGACCGGTTTAGTCCTTGACTTACGACCAGTTTAGTCCTCGACTTACGGCCAGTTTAGTCCTCGACTTACGGCCGGTTTAGTCCTCGACTTACGACCGGTTTAGTCCTCGACTTACGACCGGTTGGGGTCGCGGCATTAAAAAGGTTGAGAACCACTGATTTAAACCTTGGGATGTGCAGATTGTGAAGTTGATCTCCTTAATTAGTAAGGCTGTGTTATAGAATTATGTGTAGTCAAGCCAAGCCCTTGAGTTTCCATAGAGGTGTTTCCAACATAGCTAGAGTTCCTAGAGAGAGATTTATTGCAGTGTGGCCCTTCTGAACACTGAGTCAGAGACTTTGATACAGTACTTATAGCAAGAAGCCTAATGCCTTCTCTGAATCTCTTTTAGTTTCAGCTTTGATGTTAAATCATATATTGCCAATGGGCATTAGAGCAAAAGATTAACTATGAAGTTACTATTCTAGTCTAAGTGGTAGAATAGTTGATATACTTCTGTTATAGAAGTCCTGAAGCCCAACACAAATAATGTACAAATCAACCTTCCATATTTGACCATTCTTTTAAAAGATCATTTTAAATCTGCACATGGAAAATTATCATAGTTTATTTTAGTATTTAAGTATTTAAGAATATAAATATCCCATATGAGGTTCCAGACAATCACAAGAGGATTTTGCTTGCTATAAATATAAATGAATACCAGTAAATAAATGGATATTTTATTCATGAAAGTGGCCTCAGTTTCATTAACATTTTTCAGTAATGAACCTGAGTTCTCGATATGTATACAAAACAAGGTATTATTTTATCCACAGGACAATTGTATCAATAGAATACTATCCTGGGCAACTCTGAATCTAACTCATTGAATGTATGTTATATTTTAACACAACTCATAATTTATTAATCTTTACAAATAATGTTAACATTCCACCAATTAAATAGCTCATTAAAATAAAAGTATCATTTCTTCCCAAAGGATGTCTTCCAAGATACGTCTAACCTTTCACTTACATATTTTAACTTACAGGTTCAAGTCTCAATGACATTTGAAGGTCGCTCAGCAGTTGAAGTCAATCCTCAAATGAATGTAGAAGACTTAAAGGCTTTCACATCTTTAACTTTGTACATGAAGTTTTCTGAAAAAAATCCACAGAGAAAAAAGCCTCAAGATCAGTTTGTTCTGTATTTAGGAAGCAAAAACGTATGTTAACCTGCTAGATGTATGGTGATTTCACATATGTTACACTGGGGCTTTTTTATTATTATTATTAAAATGAAAAAAGATGCCACTGAGTCAGACCCAGTCCCTCAGAATTTTATTTAAAAAATTTCCACCGGTCTGTTCTCAACAATAATCTGTGGCTTTTTAATCCTGTCCATCCACTTTATCTGTTTTCATCTATTTCTTCTAATTCCCTCAGTCTTGCCAAACATTCTATATACTTGTAGGTAAGTCAGTCCATGGATAAGCCAACCCTTGAATTTTTAACAAATTGCCACAAACAATATACCATCCACAGGTAAGCTGACCCTGAAAAATTTCCTTTGTTTTAATTTCCACAATTGGCTTGTCCGTGGGTAATTTGGTTAAAAATTTGAGGGTTGGCTTATCTGCAGATGGGCTTATATATGCTTGCATATAAACCCATTCCACAGATAAGCCAAACCCAACTTTTCAGATGTATTTTGGGACCTAACAGTTTTGGCTTATCCACAAGTTTATATGGTAGTCATTTTTAGTCTACCACCTGCTTATATCTAATGGCCAAAATATGCTAGTTACTGCTTGCTCATCATCTCAAGGATCAATCTATATTGGTCTCTTTGGTTAAGTAGCCTCCAGTTCCATAATCAAAAGATTCATATATTAACTTTGGGGGGGACCCCACTCTTTCATCTTTGTTTTTATAGAAATACCTTTACCCTTTATGGTTTTATTTGTCATTATCTTCCTCTCTAAAATGAATATCTTTATTCTCCAGCATTATGACCATCTTCATATATTTTTTCACTAGCATTCATAGGGGCCAAGTCAAATTTTAAAAAAGGCAGTTCTGACATCTGAGCTTGGTTGTTTTCCTGAAGACATTTCATTATCAGAGCAGATAACACCTTCAATACTAGAAGGAGTGGGGTTTGCTCTCTGTTTATACATAGTACCTTTCCCTATCGGTATTGGTGGATATGTGGTTTTCTCCTTGATTAGAATATTGTTTAATTGGTGTTAATTCTTGTGTTGTCTGGATGTTCATTTTTGTTCCCTTTTTAGCTTTTTTATTGTCTCTTTTCGATGCTGTATAAATGTGGTTTATGTGGGAGTAACACTAGGAGTATCACTAGAGAAACAATTGAGCAGTAAAGAATAACTTAATCAAGGAACTATCAATTCAGATTTAAAAAAAACCAAACAGTAATCAACAGCCTAATGAAGGAGCTATCAAGAAGAAAACCATACCCCCACCAACACTAACAGGGCAAGCTCTAACAGGGCAAACCTCACTCTTTCTAGCAGTGAAGAGGTTATCTAATGAAATGTCTGCAGAAAATAAAATCAAACTCAAAGAGCACCAAGGATTCCACTTTGAAGCCTTAGAATCTGTGAGCTTCAGAACACTATTTATGTGACCCTCTCAGGTTCCCTTTAATAACAACTCTTGAAAATGTATGAAAATGGTAGTAGAAACTTTCAGGTAGATTTTAATATAGATTAGAAGTAAAAGAAAAAAAACATATTTTCCACAAATTCATAGGGAAAAATCTTGGGTCCATCTTTTTATCCCTTTCCTGCCCATTTTATCCCTTTCCTGCCATTTTTGGCCCTTTACCCCAAATGAAAAAATAAGTGCAGTGCCTGGCTGCTAAAAGCTGGCTTTTACAATAAATCTCTCTGACACTGAGATATGTAACTTGATTAGATCAATATATTTTTGTCAAGGCTTTTCTGAGTTCAGCGTCTCTTTCTCTCCACTAGATCATACTTTTCAAGGTGCTATGTTAACCATTTCTCAGAAAGATTACAAATCTGCAAACCAGGGTGTCCTTGTATTCTCTAAGTTTTCCAATGCGAGGCAGAACCATGCTAAGCTAATTTGCTTTTTATTTCTCTTGTAACTTTCACATGTATGTTTTGTTCATTCTTTCTCTAGACAAAAAATTATGTGGGTCTTGCAATTAAGAATGGGAACCTGGTCTACGTTTATAATTTGGGTGCTGGTGATGTGAATATACCTCTAGATTCCAAGCCAATCAGCTCTTGGCCTACACATTTCAATCTGGTTAAAATAGAGAGGTAATGTGATTACATCTGCTACTTTTATTATGTATAGATCACAGGTGTCAAATTCGATTGCGTCATGTGATGTATTGTGATGTATCATGACGTTTTTTGCCTTTGTGGAGCCAGGGTGGGTATGGCTTGCATGTGACACATCTGGCCCGCGGACCACCGATTTGACACCCCTGCCTTAGATGATTAGGTTAGAAAAACTCAGGACAATGTAGACACTTGGGGAGATTACTAATAGTGTTAATTGTACTTATTAACAATCTGGCAAAATAGCTATCTTTCCTTATTGTAATCAGTATTCGCTGCTGAATTATCATTGCTGCTTAATTATCCATGTTGATTGTTTAAAGAAAAGAAAGGAAAAAGAATATTTTTCTTTAAAACCCCTACCATTTTTAAATGATCACTATATATGCCAAAAAGTTCTAAAAGGAAGGTTATACAAATCCATGATAGATAAATAAAATCAGCAATGGAAGCATTCTTCCATTATTCTCCATCAAGGTATTCCAGACCGTATCCCAAATAATCTTGAGATTTAATCTATCAAAATCATAGAAAGAGTTCATCATTAGGATACTAATAATGTCAGGCAAAGTTTCATGGAAAAGAAATTATTCTCCACTGTTGACTCTCTCCTGAAAAACATAGATGCAGAAATTGTTAATCATTCAATCAAGCAATTGCAAGAGTTCCATTTTTGACTCTACTGTTCTTCAATAGGATTGGCAAGCATGGCAAAGTGTTTTTGACAATCCCTAGCCTTACCAGCACAGCTGAGGAAAAGTTTATCAATAAAGGAGAGGCTCCAGGTGATGCTTCTTTATTGGATCTGGATGCTAAAAATACTGTTTTCTATGTGGGAGGAGTGCCTCCAGATTTTAAGGTAAGAACAACAATGGTTCTGCACATTGTCTCTGGGTATATTCAGTCTTTTTCAAGGTTGAATTAAAGGTGAAACCTACATCATGAAACCTCTTGCAAAAAATGAGGCAGCTTTAAAAGAGAAATATTTAATGCTAACATTTCCCAATGGATGGCATGAAAAAACAGTTTAGCACTGATTTCAGTTTAGCAACAGATTTGTGTAACCCCTTTACATGTTTTTTACTGAGATAAAGAAGAGTCTTACTGCATCCATGCCATATGCTAACAATCTGGACAAAATCTTCTGTTGTTCATGATAGCAGCATATACTGAAAGTGAAAGGAAAAAGCAAGTCTCTAGATTTAATTCACTGTGCAAGTGGCCTACTACAGGCCATCCTTGATCTATAATCATTTATTTAGTGATCATTCAAAGTTATAACAGCACTGGAAAAGTGACTTATGAATGGTCCTCACACTTACAACCGTCGCAGCATCCCCATGGTCATGTAATCAAAATTCAGGCACTTGGCAACCAGCATATATTTACAATAGTTGCCATGTCCCAGTGTCATGTGATCGCCATTTGTGACCTTCCCAATCAGCTTCCAACAAGCAAAGTCAATGAGGGAAGTCGAATTCGCTTAATGACTGCATGATTTGCTTCACAACTGCAGTGATTTTACTTTAAAATTGGGCACAACCATTTTGCTTAGCAACGGAAATTCTGGTCCCAACTGTAGTCATAAGTCAAGGACTACCTGTAATCCCCAAGATTGAAGCCAGAGTGGTGATTAAGATTTTAGCCTTGGACCAAATATAGACCTCACTGGATGAAAGGGGGTAATCTTTGTCTTTCAATCTCATCATATTTTTGTCTTAAGTAAAAACAAGGAAAATCCCCCATTTATTCTGCTTTGAATCTGATCAGGAAAGGTGGGATATAATACTAATATTTATAATACAATAATAATTTCCAATTCTAGAGTGTAAGGTAATTGTTCAAGGTTGATAAGAGCCCAGTGGATTCCAGAAGAAAAACTTCAACTTGATGCATTGCAAAATGCTCAGGGATGTAAGAAGGGGGATAAAAGTGTGTGTGTGTGTGTGTGTGTGTGATAGTTATATACTGCAGGTACACACAAAAGGTGTGTCTCAGATAGAGTTGAGAGAGCACTAAATCAGTGTTGCAAATAATGAGGAAATGATTAGTAACTGATAGCAAGAACCATAGGCCTTAACAGTTTACTCTAGATATGAATGGATTGAGTTTAAATAATTCAACAGGCAGAAGAAGAGAAGGACGAGGGGGGACATGATAGTAGTGTTCCAATATCTCAGGGGCTGCCACAAAGAAGAGGGAGTCAAGCTATTCTCCAAAGCGCCTGAAGGCAGGACAAGAAGCAACGGATGGAAACTAATGAAGGAGAGAAGCAACCTAGAACTAAGGAGAAACTTCCTGACAGTTAGAACAATTAACCAGTGGAACAACCTGCCTCCAGAAGCGATGAATGCTCTAACACTGGAAGTTTTTAAGAAGAGACTGGACAGCCATTTATCAAAAATGGTGTAGGGTTTCCTGCCTGAGCAGGGGGTTGGACTCAATGACCTCCAAGGCCCCTTCCAACTTTATTATTATTATTATTATTATTATTATTATTATTATTATTATTATTATTATTATTATTATTATTATTATATTGCAAAATATGCTTTTGACCACTAAAATAAAGAATAAGCCTTTGAAGCTTATGAGATTGATCTGAACTGTGTGTTTTTCTTTTTAAAGCTCCCTCCAAGCTTGGACTTGCCTGACTTTATTGGCTGCCTGGAGCTTGCTACGCTGAATGATGATGTCATTAGTCTGTATAATTTCAAAAACATATATAACATTACCAAATCAGTACCTTGTATCAGGTAAGGTGAACTTGATCTGTCTTGGGTAATCATTTCCAAAAGCAAGACTTACCAAATGGCCAGACAGGTCCAAAGTGTTTTGTGATTTTGGAGACCTCAAAGTATCTGGACACAAGGGGTCATACTGATAATCCATGTTTTTGAACTTGGCAGCTATGTTCAGCCAGGTGGTAATGCGTCCAAAACACTGGCTGATCTCAACCACACAATCAAAAGCCATTTCCCTATCACAATTAACAAATATTAATTCAACAAAAGGTAGATGTCTGCACCAAACAATCAAAACTAATACATGCCCTGCTTTGGCGGGCAGGGCTGTACAATGTTTAATTCTTAACCAATAACTTCAAATGCTTCAGATGAAAATATGTAAAATAAGGTGGGGTGAAAAGAAAGTGAGAGGCTGCACAGGTACATAAAGAAGTATATGTGTGCGAGACTCATTGTACAGGCTGCGTTGATGGCCATGTTTAGGAGATCAAAGAGAAATTTCCATGTGTTCATTGGTCTGATTGGTTGCCACTTTCCTCAAGATATTCTGATTGGCTTATATCCTACCTAGGCTCACATAACTCCTGACCAATACATTTAGATTTTATGGGAATGAGATCATTGTTTACACTATAAAAAATCCAAGGAGCAGAAAATAAGTTAATGTTTGCTTTTTTGCTGGTGGACTTTGAGTTCTTTTTGCTTTTGTTTGGCTGCTGGTTTTTGAAAACTTTGTTTTCTTCCTTGGCTAAGTTTATTAGCTTTATTTATATTTTTGAGGTTGCAATCGTGTATGTTTTCCTAACCGTGAAAAATATTGAAAGGAATATTGCACTGAGGAGATTTTAGAAAAGAGCATTTACATATGATTGAAAGTAAGAAACACTGAAACCTAACCAAAAATATAAGCTTGCCTGGAACCAAATGACTAAAAATAAATGTATTCATAGATGCACGTGTGTGTGTACATACATACATACATACATACATACATACATACATGGAACTTTTAATCAAGAAGATAAAAACCAACACAGACTGATAAAAAAGTAGGAGGGGAGAAAAAGAAAGAAATCAAAGAAAAAGCAAATGGTGCAAGAAAAGAAAAAAAGTTTAAGGAAAATGGGGAAAAATAAAAAAAGATGTAAAGAAGGGGCTTCTGATATTCTTCACAGCAGTTATACAAATATATTGTAACCTCTCTCTCTCTAAAGTTATATTACTCTTCTCTCTATAACTACCATATCAAATCATCAAACCCATAAATCAGACGTTCATTTTTTTTCACTTTTTCACAAAAAGTCCAGATGAAAGTTAAAAGGGCTTTTATGTTATTTATTCTGTTTTCGTAAACATGTATACAAATATTGGTATGTACTTATTGACATATTTGTTTCTTTTTAACATGGAGTTTAAAAATATCTGTTTTGGCATAGGTTAAGTCTCTGCCATGCTTAATGAACCTGTTTTGCTTTTAAATTTCCCCTCTCTCTTTCTGCAATCACATGTAACAATTCTGATAATTAGCCTCTATCAAGAGCAAATTTTAAACATTTACATCTTTATAAATAAAGATATTGATAACTATTTTGTTGGTGTAAAATCTATAACAAGCTGTGGAGGTCTTTGGATAGGTATTAAAAAATACTTTCTAATCCTTTTTTTCCAAGATAAAATGTTACTGATTTATTTATATCCTGCCTTTATTATTTTTTTATAAATAGCTCAGGGTGACAAACATATATAATACTCCTATGTTTTATGATATAAGGCCTACAGTAAGGCATAGAAATGTTTTGTTTAAAAAAACTACATAGTTATATAATATTGATTTTCAAATATTTGAAGAACTGTACTTAACTGATTGAACAAACGTATTTTCCTTTAACTCCTGAGTGTAATATCCAAAGCAGCCACTTCAAATTATTAGCATTTGAATTCCATATGAAGGAAGACCTTTCTGAAAATATAAGGTGCTAGACAATAGAAGCTGTAAACATAGTGAAGGTTCATGGTTTATATACAGTTGATAGCCGTTTAACAGAAATTATGAAATAATGGATTTCACGAGCAAATGGTCATTTGGACGAGATCAGGGGTAGGCAACCTCGGCTCTTTTATGACTCATGGATTTTTATGAGTCATGGACTTCAACTCCCAGAATTCCTGAGTCAGCTATGCTATCTCAGGAATTCTGGGAGTTGACGTCCATGACGTCATTATTTTTGCCTTTCCCAACATTATAATTCTTTGCTTCTAGGAATTGTGAATGTTATTAAAGTTGGAAAATGCTGTGACTTTATAAAATAATCGCATGGCCAGATTACCATGCATCTGTATTGCTTGCTTAATCATATAAACAGATGGCATCGAAAGGCACCGTTCTTATACAACTTCTACCACTCTAGTATGGTGCTTTAATTCCCTTTCAGTTCAGCATGTTTGAGGCCATGATCTATCAAAAATTATGTTAACCTTTTTTAGGCATTTCAAATGGCAAAAGTATTTAGTACAAAATGATTGAAAATAAGAGTTGAAAAAGTGATCCCAAGGTGAAAACCAAAATGGCGCACCCTTTCCATTTTATCATACCAAAAGTAGTAAATAGTTTATGACATGCCCTGGGGCTACTCAATTCTGCCCTCCAACAGGAAGGGCAGTTTGTCACCTGGGTCATTTATCTCAGGCTTTCTAACAACAGGGCTGATCTTGGTCTTCCAGTAAACACTTCAGAAGTGTATCTTCTAAATTATACAAACAATGAATGCCAAGCTAGATAATTGCCATTCAGGCCAAATTATTTCAGTTTGGTCCATCCGAGTTTGGTTTTTATGTGAGGTCTCCAGAGTGGAAGATGTAATCCAGTTTCCAGAGTGGAAGATGTAATCCAGTTTCCTAATTTTTCTTTATGTCTTTTTTTCTTCTTCATGTTAGAGATAAACTGGCCTTTACACAGAGTCGAGTTGTAAACTATTTCTTTGATGGATCGGGTTATGCTTTGGCAAAGAATATTGAGAGCAGAGGGAAGTTTGGGCTTGTGACTCGTTTTGATATAGAAGTCCGAACACCAAGTGATAATGGTCTTCTCCTTCTGATGGTTAATGGAGTAAGTAAAAAAGGGAAAAGAAAGAACACATTTTACGAGTTCTTACGTTGTTGATTTATATCTGTTCAGATATAGTAAGAAGTAAATTATTTAAATTCTGTTTCTGACGAAGGTCCAATTGATTATTTGAAGTTATTTGGATATTATTGTCATACTATTATATATTGCTTTAGATTATTGCTTGTATTTAAATTTTGCCGTTTGATTGTAAATTGCTTCAAGGACTATTGTAATGGGAAGCAGTTTGATAATAAATTAGTCTTAATAGATTTACCTACTGAGGAAGAGTATGAAATAGAATATACATTTTTAACGTCCAATCTCTTCTGAAAAATCTAATTTTGTGGTTATGCAGAGTATGTTTTTCAGCCTGGAGATGCAAAATGGATACCTGTATCTGCAGTATGATTTCGGCTTCAGTACTGGCCCTGTGATTCTAGAAGATTCTATGAAGAAGGCTCTGATTAATGATGCAAAGTTCCATGAGGTGAATTACCTAATTATTTACATTTCTCTCTACCTTGTCCAGCCACTACAAAACATGCAGATTCCCAAAGAATGAATTTAAATGCCTCTTAAGGGCAGTAGGCATGTAGAAGGTGAGACTCAGGGTACACCATCAATGTTTGCTTGAAGAGTTAATACGTATAATTTTCCCAATACAAAAGAAG
>NW_015386692.1:186901-294210 GCF_001527695.2 Protobothrops mucrosquamatus
AGAGAGAGAGAGAGAGAGAGAGAGAGAGAGAGAGAGAGAGAGAGAGAGAGAGAGAGATTATAGTTCTGACCTTGAGAAAGAGGTGAAACAGATAAAATAATTCATCTCTGAGAAAATAGAAGTACTAAGAAGATTTTGGACAGCCTTTCAAGATTCTATTATTATATTTTTATAAGAATAAAATAACATTCCTGGAATCCTCTACTTCTTGACCTGACCTACCTTGAACAGCTGACAGTAATGGAGCTTTTAAGACTGTCTTTGTTGTTCCTTCCCATTCTTTCAGTGTTATGATTTGACCTGGACCTACCTGCAAAACACATGAGAAGAAATTTCCCCTTAAAATGTGTTTTCCTCTACCCATCATCTCTCTCTACGAATCGTTCTGACTTTACAGACTTCTCATGAAGTTTTGTAAGATATCAGTAAGGCCAGAGATAGAGAGGTATAATGGTTAAAGCATTTGACTTCAAACAGGAACATCAAGGTTCTAGTTGAGCCTCAGACTCAAAAGCTCACAGGGTGAATTGGGTCAGTCACTCTCCCTCAGTACAACTTATGGTAGCTCGGTTGCTGGGTGCTGTTAGGACAAGGGTCTTCAAACTTGGCCCTTTTATGACTTGTGCACTTCAACTCCCAGAATTTTGGCATTTGAAGTCCACAAGTCATAAAAGGGCCAAGTTTGAAGACCCCTGCATTAGGAAAATAAACACGGAAGAATGCACACTGCTTTTTGCTCCTGAATGAAAGATATATTATAAATTAAATAATTCACTGGATTCTATACTGTGTCTTTTACCTTTATTTTTCTTCATTTCAGATATCTGTCATATATCATAATTCCAAGAAAATGATCTTGGTAGTGGATAGGAGACATATAAAAAGTATGGAAAATGAAAAGAAAAGCATGCCATTTAGTGATGTCTATATAGGAGGAGCTCCTACTGAGATTTTAAAATCTAGGTTGGTTTATAATCATTCAAAAGGTTTTTTTTAATTTAAATATTGATGTTCATTTATAAATTAAATAAAGCATATAATGATGTGAATTTAAAATACAGTTATAGAAGGTAGAATTATTTGTGTATCATGTATTATGCTGTAATGGAGGCAAAGCAGATGACAAGTTATTAGAGAGCATCAGTTTAGTGTACTGAATAATATACATTATAGTCACTTCTAGTGTCTTGGGGTGATTTTGGTTTTGATTTTGGAATAAACAGTGCTACAAAAATTGGCAGATGTTTGAGATACCCTTCCAGCGACTGGGCATCCTCCACTACCTTCAATTCCCAGAATTCTGAGTGGTGGCCATGCTGGCTGGAGAATTTTGGCAACTGAGGTCAACCCATTTGGAAGGCATCTAGATTAAGAAAAGATACTTCAGCATCTAGCCAAGTGGGGCCCATTTAATATGTAGTCTATTATACTTTCATTTTATGCAATCACCATTCCTCCAATGGAGACATTATTTCCTGATCTGTTGTATACTACTTGTTTTCAATTTTTGTTCTTTTTTAATCTATACTTGCCAGTGGGGAAAAACATTTCAGATCCTTCAAGAAATTTCAGATCCAGAAATAAATGCATTTGCCAGCTTTGTTTGCATGATATAAAAATGTCCAACTACAGTTTCTCTGGAAGAAGGCAATGCATCATTATAACAGGTGCAGCCATGATTTCCGCATTCATGACAGGGCTCTGCACAAAGTTTGGACACATTGCAAGAAATGATCATGATGTAATGTTGTAAACAGCCAGGGAGTGAAGTTTCCCACCAACAGCAGTAGATAAATTTGTCCATTGTCTAGAATCATTCAGAGCATTATCAAAAGATGATTGTGAAGCAGCAGCACTTTGGCCTTTATTCAGTGATCTGCCACTGCTGGTTCACAACAGTAACATATGGAAATACTTATTACTTCTCTTAATTGCTTTATTGTGAAGTGTTGTCCTGCTCCCTCAATTAATTGGACAGTTGTAGGCATGGTTCGCCTCCAATGAACCATTTCAAGGTTACCTGTATTTCTCAGGCTGAATCTAAAGGAGAAAGAGAATCTGCTCAGATGTTATTCTTTTCCCATCTAACAGTACAGTCTACTGTTTTACTTTGCATTGGAGTTATTTAGAATCCACTAGCCATGACCTTTGACTCTCAACAAACATCTGTCATGCCTTCACAGTGGTGTCAGCTCGCACCTGGCTATCAGTACTCCCTTTAGGGGTTGTATGAAAGGCTTCCAGTTCCAAAAGAAGGACTTCAACTTGTTGGAAGAGCCAGGCACCCTGGGCATTGGTTATGGCTGTCCTGAAGAATCACTTGTAAGTATGGAATTGTGCTTTTAAATTCCTCTGTTTTCTGGGTTGGTTTTCTGTTGTTTTCAAATGCATATAGTCTTATTTCGGGATCCTTTTTTGTGTTCCTTTGTGAATATGTTTGTTTTCTTTCACCAGTTTGTATTATCAGGGAATAAAAAGGTTAACATTTCTGAGAGCAATTTTTTCTCTTAATACAATATTATTCCTTTTAAATAAAATAATGGGAAGTGGTGTATCCTACAGAATGCAGAATACATCTTTGAAAGAAAAGCAGTGTGATAGATTTTATACAGTCAGATGTTTTGACACTTTAATAAATATTTATGTTTTGTCTTCTTTCACTCCACAGATCAGATTTTAACCTAGCTTATTTTCAATATGCGTACTGTACTTCAGGTATAGTCTCTTAACAGTTAACTACAACGGGATGAGAAAAAAATAATTTAGCCTCACCATTTTTTGTGACCAAAAGGCCCACAAGCAATTTAAACAGAAGAAGAATAAGAATATAGGGGTGGTGTAATGTTTCCAAAGTTCTATAATCAAATTCTCACTGTTGTCAGTAGAAGTAGTTTTTACAAATTGGCATTTAAGAATAGTTGACCTAGATTCAGAGATAGATATTAGGATCTTGATGGCACTGAGCTGTACATGGCTCAACCATCCAATCTACCAAGACTTTTTCATTTGAACTTCCTGTAGGTGACATTGACAGTAGGCTAGATAAATATTAATATTTGTAATAATAATACCCCCAGTTATGGCACCAACAGAAATAGTAATAGTACTATTACTATTCATCATAGAGGGGTCATCATAGGCCCCTCCATCTTTCAGAGGGCTAAGGGGTCAACTAGACCAGAGGTCCCCAACCTTTTGGGCACCAGGGACTGATTCCATGGAGAAAGGTTTTTCATGGACCTGAGAGTGCGTGGTTTTGTGTGCTGCCTGCATCCCATGGATGGGGCTTTGCTTGTTTGTGTGGACCGGTTGCTGGCATGCTGGCATGCCGGTTGGGGACCCCTGAGCTAGACTATATTCTTCTTCCTAACTTGTTGTGTGCCATGAGATTGGAAATGGATTTAAGATCCTCCTGAAGCTGTTTGATTTTCCAGTTGAGCTATTATCTCCTTTGGAAGGAGTAAAGAAACATAAGGTGTATGTCCTCAAAATTTGTGTGCCATGAGATTCCAAGTGTATTATCTGAACCTTATTCAATAGGACACATTGAGGCACAATTTCGAAAGCACTATTATTGTAGAAGCTAATTTCTTTCCAGCAGCATTTATGTCTGAGTCCCACTGAAAGGAATAATTATAGAGCAGCAGTGTTTGGTGAACTCTGGAAGAGGTTGTCAAGAGTATCTCTGTTACAGTGTGATAAAGAGTTCACACACACTGTTCTGTGATGATCACATCAACATCAACATCAGAATCACTGGGCATTTTGGAATGTGATAATTGATCTCTTGGATTCTTCCTGCTATTGTTATTTTCACCTTTTGCTCTCTACTCTCCCTATATGTTCGCTTTGTTTACTTGATGAACAGATGTCCCGCAAAGCATATTTTAATGGTGAAAGTTATATCGCATCCAGCCAGAAAATCTCTCCTTTTCATGCATTTGAAGGTGGCTTTAATTTCCGAACTTTACAGCCTAACGGACTGTTGTTTTATTGTGTCGAAGATGTAAGTCTAGGGTTTTTTTTCCACATATTTTAAACGTATTTCTTTAAAATAAATATGTTTTCTTTTTAAAGGAAAAAGGTACTGTTAAAGACATTGTAAGTGCAGAAAATATATTAAGGGATATAATGAATTAAATCCAATAAACTCCAATCCGGTAAATTTAACCCGAGACATCCCTGAGATAAACTGTGACTAATATGATGACTAGGTTTTTCACAGGACCTACTCATAATTAAAACTTTCACTGGGTTGGGGACAAAGAATTTAAACCTCCCTACTGAGAACATAGTGAAATGGGGAATAGTAAAAGATTATGTGCCTTCAAGTCTGTGTTGCCTCTTAGTGACCACATAGGTAGACCTTCTCCAGCACGTAATATTGATATAGATGATGATATAAATGATTTGGGATGATGACAATAATTATGTGTGTGTGGATTCAGACATATATGGATATGTGTGGATATGTGTGTGTGGATTCAGACACATATAGATATGCGCATACATTCAAATTCATCCATATACACATTTACATGTACTATATGATACAAGGTGTTTTCTACAGTGTTTAGGACAATTAGATGATAATCAAACCTTCAATTAATTTAATGTAAAAATGCATCCTTTCATGGCAAAGGATGAGGTTACCTGAGGGACCTCTTTTTCCAATCCCATCAGATCTAGCAGAGAAGGCATGTTACACGTTCTGACACCTAGGAAGCTTCATCAGGTGGGCCCTAGGCAGTGAGCCTTTTCTGCTGTGGCACCCATGATGTGGAACCTTCTCCCCCTTGAAGTGAGGTTGGCCACATCTCTTCTGATCTTCTGAGGGTCCCTTAAAATCTGGTTATGCCAATAGTCCTGGAGCTCCCAGGGGACAGGTGAACTAGTGAGTTGGCCCCATTATTAATCACATCCCTTCATCCACTACTACTTTGTTTCACTGTTTTATAGTCTTTCTAATGGTTTTAATATTAATAATGGTAATTTGGGTATTTATTGACTGTTTAGCTTTGTTGTATATCACCCAGAATAGCTTGTTTAGCAAGATGGGTGAAATTGGATGAATTAAAAACAAAAGTAAAAATGTAAAAAAAATTAAATGCAAAAAAGTCTTCTGTTCCCAGCAATAAGAACATGTTCTTTTCTTCGTTTCAGTCAGAAGTGTTCTCTATTTCCATGGAAAAAGGAAATGTGGTATTAAATGCAAAAGGAGTCAAAGTTCAGACAGCAGACAAATCCTTTAATGATGGAAAGGCCCATTTTGTCATGACAACGATCTCACCTGAAAAGTAAAGTTGTAAAATATGTTTTTTCTAACACACATCTAATCATACATAGATATCATTACTCTGCATTTGTTGGACTATCAATTGCAACTTTATTATCAGAATAAGATCTTTGTTAAGAAAATTAGGGAAGAAGAACTTTTGTGCTCAACCTTTACCAATACTTGTTGGACACTTGATCTTCATACAAGAATATTATTATCCTTTCTTTAGCACTCAATAAGCACTCCTGGTGTACAAGTATAGGAGTAAAGGCTGCCAGTATCATTAGACCCAAACTAAATGTCTGTAGCAATCCTGCCATGACACACATAACATTTATGTCAGACATGTCAAACTCGCGAAGTCACATGACGTCGCGCAACGTATCGGAGCTTTTTTGCCATTGCTGGCAATGGGGTAGGCGTGGTTTCCCGATGACACGCCCGACCCACGGACCAGCAGTTTGACACCCCTGATTTATGTGGATCTGCAACCATGGGCAAAATTGAAAATTTGAACTTTAGGGGAACACGTTGGGACAAGGCAGAGGTTTCCTTCATGCACCAGTCCTACATCTCTGGAAAATTAAAGTTATTAATTTTGAATTCCTGCACCT
Organism: Protobothrops mucrosquamatus; assembly: GCF_001527695.2. Taxonomy (NCBI): domain Eukaryota; kingdom Metazoa; phylum Chordata; class Lepidosauria; order Squamata; family Viperidae; genus Protobothrops; species Protobothrops mucrosquamatus. The sequence continues at coordinate 192,794 of NW_015386692.1, forward strand.
TTTTATCAAAAATGTTTCTAAGGCATCTTGGCTAAAACCTATTAAACTAATAAATTATATATTACCAGAAGCAGGTCAAAGCAGAGAAACAGATTAGGGAACTGCAGCTTTCAGAACACTCTTCCTATGTGGATGCTGCCACCTAGTGAGTCATTCATCAAATTCAACATTCAAGAAATAACCCCTAGCAATGGGACATTTTCTCATTTGTCAGACAAGTTCCTTTAAAGATTTCCTCATGAGATCTATGTTCTCTGCAGGTTTGAACTTTTGGTAGATGAAACAAGACAAAGCAAAAATAATCCAGCAAAGGATACAACTGAGAGAAAGCCTGTAAGCACCAAGAAATTCTACTTTGGGGGTTCACCCCTCAGTACACAATTAGCAAACTTTACTGGCTGCATAAGCAACGCCTATTTCACAAGGTGAGTACATTTTGACTTCTTTGGGTCCTTTCCTTCAGCCATGATATTGCTGCCTGAAGGGGGAAGGGGGTTACTTCCTTTTTTAAATTAATGTTTTTCTGTTCTGTACTGTAAGTGATTATTAGTTTTTCTTTTAAAGGAAAGTTTTTCCTTTATTGGAAAAAAAACCAATGAACTCACTGAGGTAATAGCTTAATTTATTAGAAGCGCCCCAAAGGTCATATAACAATAAACAGATTTTGAGTTCTTCAAAATCCTTCATTAAGAGAGTTTTATAAAACATCATGGGGGAGGAGAGGAGAAACGGATAGTTTCTAATATATATTTAGTCAAAGCCTTAAGATATAAAAAAAAATATAACTTTACCTAGAAGTAAACCTATTAAAAATAATTGGTTGCCCCTCTGATTTATGTGTGAACAGAATTAGGCTTTATCAGTATTAAGCAGCTTTTACGTTGCACTTTGGACAAATGAGAATACGAAACAAATTATGGCTGTCTGACTATCTATTTATCTAGCTGCAGTTTTCCAGCTTTGCTCCAAGGCTTATGCAAACAAAATATATGTTTCTTGTCACTAAAAATTAGTCATCATGAAAACCACAGCAGATTTAATTCATTATGAAATATGAGATTAATTTTAAGGAAAAATGCTAAGTTTAAGCCAAATAGGCTGTCATCACTTCAACTTACATTTTAGATAAGCAAAATTTCTAAAAACACGAGAAAAACACAGCTGGATCACACCGAAACCCATTTATCCAAAATGCTGTGTCACCTAGTGGTCATCTGAAAATAAAATGTTATGGACAGGAGGACAGTAGCCTATTTCTCCTTGCAAAACCTGAATGTTTCACTGAATGTGTTTTAACTGCTCTATTTAAAAAAGGCCCTTTAGTTACAACAGAACAGAATCTGGGACCTCTCTGAGAGTTATCACTGCCTATGACAGTGGTTCTCAACCTGTGGGTCGGGACCCCATTTGGGGTCGATCAATCATTTCACGGGAGTCGCCAAGCAAGGCTGTCCGCCATTTTTTTTGTCCACCATTTTTTTCCCCTTTTCCGGTGGGTGCCTTACCTCCCTTGGACTGGGCCAGCTGGTGGTCGGCCTGCTCCGTCTCTGCCACTTGCCAGCTACGCCTCGGCCGGCACAGGGGGCGGAACCATGCATGTGTGGCGCTCCCGGGCAGGGAAAGTCCTCGACTTACGACAGGTTGGGTAGTCCTCGACTTACGACCGGTTTAGTCCTCGACTTACGACCAGTTTAGTCCTCAACTTACGACCGGTTGGGGTCGCGGCATTAAAGAGGTTGAGAACCACTGGCCTATGAGCTAATGCACTCTTATCAATGATAGATACTGCCAAAGTGTAAATATCCACTCAGTTGACAACACAAGAAATATTTTTCTGATGACAGTAGAAGATTTATCAGTCTCAATATGTCTGCGAAGTCAAAATTGGTTTAATAATAACCTTCTCTTTTAAATAGATTAGATCGAGATATTGAGGTGGAAGACTTCCAACGGTATCCTGAGAAAGTTCATGCCTCTCTTTATGGATGTCCAGTGGAATCTCCTCCAGTTGCCCTTTTTCATAAAAAAAGAAAAAATTCCTCCAAAGCCAAGGAAAGCCACAGCAAAAGGGTGAGTGAGCGTCCACATCTTACAGCTTTCTAGACAGGAACTAATGCTAACCAATAGCAGACTTCTTTGGGCCAGTTGTGCAGATTCTAAACCTTTTTTAATTGAAATGCACTTCAGGGTAAATTTATCTTGTTTAAAAGTTATAATTTTTAACAAATGGCCCAGTATTAAAAAGGAAAAAGAACTGCAGTAAACTGCAGTCTTACTAATATAGTCCACATTACTTTGATTTAATACATTTCCCATATACTTTACTTCATTATTAATGGCATTCACAATCCTGCTTTTACCTATGAACAAGTATTTAAAAAGTATATAAATATCATTTTTAATGAATTTATCAAGTACTTAAGGCTAGGCACTTGGGGAAGTAATTATGGACTCCATTTTACCTACTGTTGGGTTGCTTGTTGGTGAATTTCTAGGTATGTTTATGCTGGGAAGCCCAAGATCAGCAGCTTATGCTCTGCTCTGAGCTGCATGATCTGGCAAGGAAGCAAAGACTGGAGCAGTTGGCAGCATTCAAAGCCAATGTCCAACTGTCTCTCCCCCAGGGATTCTGTGGGGATTAATCTTCTAGAGGGCTTTTCTCCAAAGTCAACCCATTTTCAAACTTGGTCTCTTTTTTTTTTGCCAGCTTCTACCACCACACCACATTTAGCCCTATTATTTTCAGTTGTGGGGAGCTTATCAGCAGATTATCCTGCTGATGGAGAGCCAGAGTTCTGAATCTTTTTCCAATATTCCATCAGGTTGGAGCAAATAAAATAAAGATGGTGGTAATTGAAAAAACTTCACCTATCAAAGATTAAATGTGGCCCGTTTGAGGAGTTCTTAAATTATACCTTTGCTCTGTTTTAGCAACTGCCTATGCAGTTTTGATATTACTCACAGCTAATTCACCCAAATAGCATGACAGTGGAGATAAGATCTCGGCCACATGTATTGAAAAAGAACATATAGAAATGTATGCAGAATGAAAACTGCCTGTCTAGCAGCAGTTTACTGATTACATTTGTTTGTTTGTTTGTTTGTTTGTTTGTTTGTTTGTTTGTTTGTTTGTTTGTTTGTTTGTTTGTTTATTTAGGCTGAAAAAAATAAAAAAGGAACATCCCCTTTCTCATCTACTATAAATAAAAGAGAACAAGAACTGAGAAATCAGAGGGACCCACACTGCCACTTCTCCGATAATCCGAAAGCAACTGAACAGGCCTATCTCTTTGGTGGGACAGCAAATAGCCGGCAAGAGTTTGATTACTTACCAGAGGATTTCTATGAAAGGTACAGTAATCACAATGTAATGTACTTATAAAATATGAAATAATTATTCATATATTTGCAAATTATTAAGTTAATTTATGTTGCCTGACTCCAAAACAATTCTGGATAGCTCACGATGTAAACAATACAAAATACAATATAACATATAAAAGATTAGTATCCTCCTATCTATCTATCTATCTATCTATCTATCTATCTATCTATCTATCTATCTATCTATCTATCTATCTATCTATCTATCTATCAACATACATACACATATATATATACATAAACACACATAGATACATCATCATTTTAGCCATTGTCTGTTCACTGCAGGATGAAGGCCTCTTGCATGCATACATACATATATACAAGATCGTTTCTAACAAGGAGACCACATCCACCCCACTGCAAAGTCAGATATTCAAGGCTTTCTGGAATACCATCATAATGGGGGCCACACAAATTTGTGAAAGATGTCATTCTAGAGCAGAGGTCCCCAATCATTTGGGCACCAGGGACCGGTTCAGTGAGAAAGATTTTTCCACGGTCTGGAGAGTGCATGGTTTTGTGTGCTGCCTGCATCCCATGGATGGAGCTTTGCTTGTTTGTGCAGACTGGTTGCTGGCATGCTGCAGCCCAGTACTGGACCATGGACCGGGGGTTGGGGACCCCGGTTCTAGAGGACTAGTGTTGCAACATAAAAGGCACAGTACCTGGGTCCTGACAGAGAGTGTTATATAATTAAAGGGACCCAGAGCATGCCGACTTTGTCAGCATTTACGAGATGAGCAAAAACAGTGGAAGATACCCTGGTCCCTGCAGTAACCAGGCCCTATGCTACATAGGGCTTTATACGCAATAATCAGTACCTTGAATTGCTCTCAGAAGCACACTGGCAACCAATGCAGCTCACAAATCAGTGGTCCAATATGGGCATGCCAAGACATGCCCATCACTCCCCACTCCACAGTTTCCAAGTGGTCTTCAGGGATAAATCCATATAAAACATAGAGCAGTAGTAAAATCATAAGGTGCCAAGGACATGACTGACTATATGAAGGTCTCCTGGTGCAAAGGGACAACTGATGCAAATAAGGAATCCGTGTAAAGGTCTACTTGGCAACTGCTGCCACCTGCTCTTTAAGCAGCCGCTGTGAATCCAACACACCCTCAGATTACACACCAATGTTGAATGGGGAAGATGCATGGAGGAAGGGTTATAGCCATCCCCACTCAGTCTTGGTAGGATTGAGTAGAACTGGTTTCACCCCATACAGACCCACAGAGCAAACAGGCATAGGAAAAAGATCTCCACAGCATCACTTGGCTGACTCAGGTCAAGAATATATAGATAATCCTCAACTTATGACCATTCATTTAGCAACTATTTGAAGCTACAACAGCACTGAAATAAGTGACTTGTGACTGGTCATCACACTTGGCCACTTGGCATCTGGCATGTATTTACAATGATTGCAACATCCCAGGATCACCATTTGTAACCTTTCCAGGGGGCTTTCAACAAGTGAAGTCCATGGGGGAAGCCAGATTCACTTAATGACCATGTAATTCACTTAATTGTGATGATTCTTTTAATTAGAGCAAAAATGTTATAAAATTGGGCATGACTCATTTAATGACTTAATGACGCGTAGCAACAGAAGCTCCAGTCCCCACTGTGGTCACATTTCGAGGATTATCTGAAACTGGATATATCAGTTATCACAAATAAAAGCTCTGCTTATTGTTGACATTACAAACTGTTTTCTGGAGGCTGCATTTCATTTCTTCTTCAGCTTGGGAGTGGAAATCAATATCTCTTTCATAGAAAAATGCCATTTTTGTTTACCAGATCTCAGTTCTCCATTAGTCTAAAGACTCATTCATCCCATGGAATGATTTTCTACATTGCTGATCAAGCAGAGGAACATTTCATGGCCCTCTTTATTGCCCATGGACGACTTATTTATATGTTCAATAGAGATCACCAGAAATTAAGAATTCGAACCCAAGAGAAGTACAATGATGGCCGGTGGCATAATGTAAGTTGAAATTGAATGATGCAGGTAGTATCTTTATAAGCTTGCAAAAAGTGCTGTTTATCCCAAAATAAGTATGTTTATAAATTGGTAGTTAATTGGAGTTTCAATGCAATAAAACATTGCACCTTCCAAAGATCAGGAATAAAACAGGCCATCTTCCATATGCAGTTTCTCTATCAAAATGTTATGGAGAAAAATAATTAACTTTATCCAAACCCTTTTATATACTTCTGGAGAAAGTATTTCAATTTTTGTCATATCTTTATCTTTTAAAATATTGAAAAGTACACCAGTAGTATTGCAACAATAAAGATAAAAATAAGGAATAAACCCCAACAAAAGCTAGAGTAACAACTCACAATGAAAATACAACCCAATATAAACCTGTGTCTATGCTGCGTATCTGTTCAGAAATAAGTGTCTTACACACTGCACTGAGAGAACCAGCTTACTATTTTTATTACCCTTTTACTAAATGGCAAATGTTTCCTTTTCACACTAAATTAAAAAAAAACAATGGAAATACTAGGAAAATCTCAACAGCCTTTTCTATTTAAATTGAAAAAAGTGTGCGGGATAGAAGAATAGATTGTAAAAGTGAGCAGGACAGAAGACTAGCTCTCACAATATTCTCTGAGCAAATTACAATGGCATATTTTCCATTATCCTTAACATAAACGTGTTGTTGTGGTTGTTTTAAAAAAGGTAATGTTTGTTCGAGAGAAGAATATTGGTCGTTTGATTATTGATGGCCTCAGAGTACTAGAAGACAGTCTTCCTTACTCCGATAATACATGGCCAGTTACTACTCCTTTCTACATAGGGGGTGTGGCACCAGGAAAAGCTGCTAAAAATATCCAGGTAAATACATTTTTCTATAATAAATGTATCTCTTTGTGCATGTATTTGTGAGACAGTTAATAGAATCATAGTTGGAAGGAGGCATAGAGATCATCTACCTCAACAATCCCTCATTAGTTCAGGTCACAAGAGATAAACATCCGGCCTGTTTGAAACCCAGTAAATAACTCACCGCCATGCATGTGGCAGCCTGTTCCACTGGTTGAAACTTGTATAGTCAGAAAGTTCTTCCTATCCTGAACTTCCTTCGTCATAGTTTTAACTTTTGATTCTGCTCTAATACAGAGACTCCTTAACTTACAATCACATTTGGGACCAGAATTTCCATTGCTAAGCAAGGCAGTTGTTAAGTGAGTTACACCTGATTTTACAAGCTTTTTGCCAGTTGTTAAATGAATCATTGCAGTTAAGTGAACAATGCAATCATTAAGAAAATCCAGCTTTCACCATTGACTTTGCTTGTCAGACATCATCTGCGAAGGTTGCACATGATGATCTTATGACTGTAGGATGCTACAGGAATCACAAATACATGATGGTTGCCAAGTGCCTGAATTTTGATCATGTGACTGTGGGGATGTTGCAATGGTTGTAAGTGTGTGGACTGATCACAAGTAACATTTTTCAGTACCATTGTAACTTCAAACAGTCACTAAACAAACGGTTGCAAGTCAAGGATTACCCGTAGAACAGTGTTTCTCAACCTTTTTAATTTTAAGATGTGTGAACTTCAACTTTCAGAATTTTCCAGCCAGCATGTTAGGTGGGGATTTCTGGGAGTTGAAGTCCACATATCTTAAAGTTGACACAGTTAAGAAATACTGTAAATGAGAATCTGTTGATTAGCCTGCTATTACTAAGCCTTCTTCACAGATACCTTGCTTCTGTCTTGGCTTCCTTTATTTTTTAGAAACACATGGCTATATAAAATGTTTTTAAAAATGAAAGCTTTTATCTGTTTCAATTCTGTTTGTTTCCCTAGATTAACTCTGTGTACAGTTTTAGTGGTTGTCTTGGCAGTCTACAGCTCAACGGAAAGCCAGTCACTTCTCCTTCACAGACCTTCAGTGTAACACCTTGTTTTGAAGGACCATCAGAAGAAGGAACCTATTTTTCATCAGAAGGGGGCTACATTATACTTGGTAGGGAGTTGTTTTTGTGGTGTTAGTGGTGGTTATTAAACCTTTAGATTAATGCCTATGGTTACTGATGCAAAGAGATGGGGAAATATATACTTAGAGTTAGCCAATTAGTTATTTTTAAATTATTCAGGGTGTTCTGTTATATTCCTGGCATAGAGTAGACTAATTTTCCAAACAACTTTGCATTACATCAAAGGCAGAAATTCTCTTATAGTATAAACAGTATTTTCTTTCTGCTGGTTTCCTGATCTAGATATAAGTTATTAAAACCTAATGCTCTCCATATGTACTGTATAAAAACAATTAAACCCCAGAATGCCAATTAAAATATTGGCTGGAATTCTGGGTTATAGTCCCAGTATTTGGGAGGACAGCATTACGTTAGAGGAGAAATTAACACAATACTATAATTTTACCTTAGCTCAAGTAGAGGAGATGCAAATTATCACTAAACGTTATTAGGTATACAGTGGGTTGTTGGATAAAACCATATCAAGACTATGAGAATTATATTGGGCATTGCCGCATTAACACAAGTTAATCATCAGCAGATTTCAAGTTGAGAATCTGCTAACTATATGAAAGCAAGAAGTATACAGCATATCTAAAAGAAGCTACCTGAAATAAGAAATTTAGCGTACAGTATTATTGCTTAGAGCCACTGAAATTTAAAAAACACTTTCAAATTTTCAGAGTTAAAAGAGAGGAACAGATCTTTGGTTATTGCTTCATATTCTACAGTGTGTGAGTAAGTTCACAGTTCACTTTAAATAAAACATTTTGTGACTTTTCCTTGCAGATGAATCATTTAGCTTGGGCCTGAAATTTGAAGTTGTTTTTGAAGTCCGCCCTCGGAGCAGTTCTGGAATACTAATGCATGCACATAATGTAAATGGAGAGTTCCTGAACATACATATGAAACAGGGACAGGTATGAGAAAAGACCAACCACTCCTCCCCTATTTTTATAGTATATTCTGATCTTTCAAAACCAGGGGCTCCACTTTTTTTGTCAAGCACCCGGTGCTCCTTGTTTTTAATATCAGCAAGTTCCAATTTCTGAAGTAATATTATTTATCAAGTGATATTATTTTTACAGCATGTTCCAAAAATATCTCTGCTCGATTGAAACATGTGTGGACAGCTGAGGGTTTTTAAAACTAAGTGGAACTAAGGGGGGGAACCCATAGAGTCCCCAAGAGCAAATAAATAAATCTTTTTACAATAAATAGAAGCTTAGGGAAATGCCCCTTTTAAAGATTTTATAACGTAATGTATTAGTGCTCATTGATTCTGAGAATCAGCAAGCTGCCTATTGCACTTAAAAATAAATGTTGCAAATATCTGATGTGAAAGCTATAGTAGTGCACTTAATATTAGCTTAATAGAGCACATTTACACTTCATTTTTACCTGTTCCTGACCTGCCCTACTGTTATCTTAACTCTAATCAGTCTTTGGGGGTAAAAACCTGTCTGGATTAAGAAACTATCCCCTTTCTATTGGGCTCCGTTTAATAAGTCCATCATTTTGCAGTAATTTGAAACAGATATTTTACCATCCAGCCCACCCCATCTCCCAAAGACAATGATGTCCACTTCTATCTTCCAGAAACTGTTGGCAGGCAGTACTCACAACAGGGCAAGTTAGCGGTGCAGATGGGTTGAGCATAGCATGCAGTTTCCCCAAAGCTGCTTTTCACTTATGAGGGAGGAGTCAAAAGGAGCAAACTGGAAGATACAGAGAAATGTATTGGGTGTAGTGTAGTGCCCAGAAGACCTTTGCAATGTAATCCTGAATGAAGCTAGAGAGAAATAAAATAGCGGGTCTAATGTTTTTGCCAGCAAGGCATAGTTCCACTTTTCCAACCTCAACCTTTCCAGATATAGCACAACTACAAATCCAAAAAATTCCCTAATTGGGGTAGCTCTGGAAATTCTAATCATAACTCACTTGGAAGATGCAATTTTGAAATGATCCAGGGTGTGGATGGTTAGGTTGCTGGACTTTTCAACCTATCTTGTTTATATAACATTTTCTTCCATTTCATCTCATGTTTATTAATTAACCCTATCTGTTGTGTACATTTTACCTTGAATAATTTCAAACAGTTTGATGGTTAAATGTATAATCTCTAATAAGCACATTTTAAAGCTTTTTCTTATTTTTTTCCTTATTAACAATTTACATTAGAACAAATAATGCCTAGGAAAATATATATTTAATTCAAATTGCTCAATCAATTTTTTTTATCTTCCAAATAATTGTACTGTATAACATAACATCAGCATATATAACATATCAAATAAGCATATATTATATGCTCTATAACAGCGGCTCACAACCTTTTCTATACCCTGCATCCCTAGAACGCTTCTGATATATTCTTGCACCCCTTACAAAAGTTCAAAATAACGGCAATGAATTATACATATACACTATAATTTTGAAAACCCAAGTTTTTGCACCCCCTGGAATATCGTCTCGTACCCCCAGGGGGTGCGAACACCCGATTGGGAACGCCTGCTCTATAACATACCATTCAAGTATTGACAACATAATCATAATCCTACCTATCCAACAATAAATAATTGAATCTGATAGGCCCTTCTCCGTACTCAAATTGCATGTATAATTTGCACCATAAGAGTAAGAAATAAACCAGCCTTCCTTATCTGAGCACCAAAGCACATATTACATTTCTAGTATAAGCCTTGAGGGTGGTGAAAAACATTTTGTTTTAATTTTTTTAAGAATATGTCAGCTAATATTAAGATTCTAAAGTTGAACTTCATCACTTCACCAGGTTATTGTGAAACTAAACAATGGCATTAAAGATTTCTCAACTTCGGTTACACCAAAGCAAAGTCTCTGTGATGGCAGATGGCACAGAATTGCAGGTGAGTTAACACCACAAGCTTTTGTAATCAAGGTGATTGTGGACTATTTCTTTAGTTCAATCCATCTAAGACAGGGGTCCCCAACCCGCGGTCCGTGGACCGGTACCGGGCCACAGCATGCCAGTGACCGGTCCGCACAAACAAGCCCCATTCGCAAGATGCAGGCAGCACACAAAACCACGCCCCCTCCAGTCCGCGGAAACACCTCTCTCCACATAACTGATCCCTGGTGCCCAAAAGGTTGGGGACCTCTGATCTAAGATATTGAAGAAGCCTTAGTCAGGGCTTCGTAGACAAGTAGGTACAGTATTTTCAAAACTTTTTTTAATCTGGTGGCTTGGGATATGAAAATTTATTATCCTCTTCTGTTTTGCATAATAGTTATTAGAGACGCTAATGTGGTACAACTAGATGTTGATTCAGAAGTGAATCATGTAGTGGGACCATTAAACCCAAGAGCAATTGATCACAGAGAGCCCGTATTTGTTGGAGGAACACCAGGTAAGATTAATTATTATCACTTTATTTTTAAAAGTTAAGACAACGAACTGTTTAATATGTTCGTTTGAATTTATTAGCCATCCAATTCCAAAGAACTCTTTAAAGTGAAAAATATTCTATAAAAGTGTTCTTCATTCATATTGACTTTCAAAACAGTGCACAAAATTATTGCTTTATTTTAAGGCTATATAATTACCAACAGAAAACATGGGGATTATTGAGAACTTGGTATTTAATGCAGCTTTTCTTTCATAAAGCAGGGTACTTTGTAAACATGTACTGTAAGAACATTTATTTCTTATGTCCAAAAAGACTGATGCTATTAGGGATGTTAGCTATTTAGTGCTCTAGTCATTTAAAATCTTTATGATTTTTAGATTTTGAATTATCTTTATGATTAATTTCCCACATGTACTGAATGCATGTAAAGATAGGTCTATGTGCCTTGAATGTCTATTAATACCACTAAATAATTAAATACGCTAATATAATCTTTGGCATAATTCATCACAAGGGAAAATCAGAAGCCAAAGATTTTATAAACAATAAAACCCGCAAATCTGCTGCCTTCCAAATCTGCTACAAGCCGTGGTGGCACAGTGATTAGAATATAGTACTGAATTGCAGGCTAGTTCTGCCTACTGCCAGGAGTTCAATCCTGACTGGGTCAAGGTTGACTCAGCCTTTCATCCTTCCAACGTCGGTAAAATGAGGACCCAGATTGTTATGGGTAAGATGCTGACTCTGTAAAGGATGCTTTAAAGCAGTATGAAGCAGTATATAAGTCTAAGTGCTATAAGTGCTAAGTGCTATTTTAAAAGCCTTTCAATGATTTTCAGGCCAACAGATAGTATCTACTAATCAGTGTGTATGTGTGTGTTTGTGTGTGTGTGTTTGTGTGTGCATGCGCACACGCATGTGTATGTGTTCCTTGGAACCAATTGTGACTCCAGGTAATTGCCTGAGCAAGTGCCTGCAATTTTCTTGGCAAGATTTCAGAAGTGGCTTGCCATTCTGATATTAAACTGTTAACTTGAATCAAACTTCCAAATCAAAGGCTCACACAGCTCTAGCATCAATTTTCAGCACATTTCCTCCCACCCCGACTCTGGAAAAATGAGCATATTTACAAAACATTTGGTTCCAGGCATTCACTCTTTCTGTTTCCCAAGAATGCCTATAGAATCAATGGGTTTGAAAATACAGATAGTGTTCGACTTACGACCTCAATTTATGTTGCTAAGCAAAACAGTTAAATGAATTTTGCCTCATTTTATGACCTTTCTTGCCACAGTGGTTAAGCCAATCACCACAGCTGTTAAATTAGCAACACGGTTGTTAAATGAATCTGGCATCCCATTGTCAGAACGTCGCAAAAGATGATCACATGACTCGAGGACACTGCAACTGTCATAAATACATAACAGTTGTCAAGTGTACGAATTCTGATCATGTGACCACAGGGAGCTGCAACAGTCGTAAGCGTGAAAATAATCATGCCGCTTTTTTTAGTGCCTCGGTAACTTCAAGTGGTCATTAAACAAATGGTTATTAAGTCAAGGACTACCTGTAGAGCTGATTTCAGAAGATGGTGGTTTTAAAACAGCGGTTCTCAACCTATGGGTCGCGACCCCGTTTGGGGTCGATCGACCATTTCACGGGGGTCGCCAAGCAAGGCTGTCCACCATTTTTTCCCCTTTTCCGGCGGGTGCCTTACTTCCCTTGAGCTGGGCCAGCTGGTGGTCGGCCTGCTCCGTCTCTGCCGCTTGCCAGCTACGCCTCGGCCGGCGCAGGGGGCGGAACTACGCATGCACGGCGCTCCTGGGCAGGGAAAGTCCTCGACTTACAACCGGTTGGGTAGTCCTCGACTTACGGCCGGTTTAGTCCTCGACTTACGACCGGTTTAGTTCTCGACTTACGACCGGTTGGGGGTCGCGGCATTAAAAAGGTTGAGAACCACTGTTTTAAAAGATGGTTTTGTGATATTTTTATTTTAAAATAAACAATCAGTTGAAAATTAAATATGGCAGAGCAACTGGAAAGTGCTTTAAGAAACATGTTTATATCATTTCCATCCTTTTGCATAGGAGTCTCCTGATCTTGAGTTTTCTATGAAGTTTCTGGAGAAGGAGACTACCACTTTCTGTCATATCCTCTTTCTAATGTCTTTTTCTTTCTTTTAATTAACTTTAGAATGTCTAATACTTTTTAAATAAAAAGTAGAATTTACTAAAAAAATAAAAACCAACAGAAGTGCTACTAAGCTGAGCTTAGAACAGAAGCAATACTACGTGTATGTTAAAAAGTTTCACATTTTGGTTAAAGCCATTTCCAGCATATACTTGCATTTAGACGCTGTAATGTCACTTGTAAACAATTTGGGGCTAATAGTGTTTTTAACTTCTTCACAGAAGCTTTCCTGACATTCAGCCTGACCACACGTAATTCCTTTACTGGATGCATCCGTAATTTTATGATTGATGAAAGGCCAGTGATTTTCAGTAAGGCAGCTTTGGTCAGTGGTGCTGTGAGTATCAACATATGTCCTGCTGTGTGAAAGGCTGATACTACAAAACTACAAGGATATATACAGCACTGAAGAAACGGCAAAAGCGGTGCGGAGTTCAACTTTCAATATCAGAAGAATTAAAATATATCACTCATTTTAAATACATGATACAGCATAAAGCTTGCAATCATTAGGAGAGCTTTGTACACTTTTTTTGCGGGGGGGGGAATGCAGATTCCTAACCTGTATTGGAAAAGAAACATCTCTGCAGTATTCTAACTGGGGAATGAAAGTGACCAACCCAGTGAGCAGAAATATAATAATTCCACTACAGTACAGTAATGATCGCAGGCATGCCTGACTCTGCATTTGTCAACATTTCAGGATCAAATGACTTAGTAGCTGTGGGTTTCAGCTTCAATCCACTAGATATCATTTTATCCCGTTAGAAGTTTGATAATCTTCTGTTGGAATGTCCAGGTGCTGTGTCTTGGGATAAGTTAATTCTGTTCACGGTGTGCTTTGCTTCATGTATCTTACAGAATAAACTATATAACAGACATGTTTCACTAAAACAGTATCTCCAGAGTTTCCTTTTCCTATATTTTTTGTTCAATTATGGTAAAGTGATATGGGTTTTGTTCAATTTCTAAAAACCACTGAAATCCTACACATTTTAAAATTGTTATAATCTGCTTCTACACATAACAAATAAATTGATCCATTAGCAAAAATAAATACTTTATGCAGCTTTTATTTGTTTATATATCTATTTATATTACATAATATTAACTTTAGTGGTAATTATAAGAAAATCAGATTTTCACCCTATGAAAAAGTTATTGTAAGAAGTGAAGTTATATACCAGTAATCATTAAAGTAATTTTAGGGGGGAAGGTGATATTTAACTATAGTAACTTTGATTTTAACATTTTTCTCAAATAATATTCAATCTTGACAATAGATATATGAATTGCATGTTTTAAAACTGATTAAAATGTTCAAAATTCCAAATTGCAGACCTATAATCCAAATTTATAGCATTCATTTGTTGTGATATTAGAAACAATATCAATAAAACATTTTTTAAAAAATAAATATTAAACAATATGAAAGAAACAAAATGTTGTTTTATAAAAAAATTCTGGTGCAGACTTGTTCATAATACTTAATATTAAACAAAAACCCTGATTATTATAGGAATTAGTCCTCCTAAACATGAATTCAGATTGTTAATAAATATTTGTTCAATCTCTTCCAGTTACAAACTTCTTTCCACACATAACAGACTTATCCTCTATTAATAATCTAATAAAGGTGATTGAGGCAGAATATAGGATGTGTGTATACACAGAGATAGATACTAGGGACAAGTGAGCTTCCACCAAAATATACCTTTGGATGGGATTACGTTTCCTAAAATTATCTGCATGTAGAACTAATTCAGAACAGATACTTTTATACTTAAGAGCACTAGTACTTTTATACTGTCACTATTTTTACTCCCCAGTATTTCCAAGCAAAAGGCTAACAGCTTCTGTTCTGCTAGCTTGCAGAGACCATAAGTCATTCAGTGATTTGCCTCCAGAAGACTAATACAATAATCAGCCCTTATTTGTTAAATTACTGCAGATCAATGTATAATAAAAATAATAACAATCCCAAACTACAGAAAACAAATCTCACGCACTATCCAATATTTTATATTTTACTGTAGTTCATATGTAAATTTGTTTTATAAAAAAAAACCCTCTTGGAATAGTTTATATCATGATGTTGAAAGAAAAATCTTCATTAGGATCCAGTCCAAGCTGGGAATAAACAAAATGGAGACTGCTTTAGAAAGAAGGTTGGAGTTTATTGAAAAGCAGAACCACAAGACATGAGGCTCTGGAGCAGCTGAACACATGTTGCTGGGACTTTTTTTGCATTACAGGAGCTGGGGTGGGCGCGGCCTCCTCATGAAGCAACCGATGGGCCGGCAGTTTGACACCTCTGTCCTAAGTGATACTTAAGCTCCGGGGAAAGAAGCAATATTAGGGAAAAGTTTTCCGCAATGGGAAAATGAACCAACAACATGGTCTGCAGCATAGAGGTAAAATATCATATTTGTTCCACTTTCAGATAAACTGGTATCAAAATAGGGGGAAATTACTTTGCTCTTGAATACCAACAACATTAAGTGAAAATTGGGATCCAGAGCCAAGTCTGAGCTGATGCAAACATCTGGTACAAGCTGATTATGAATCACTTGCCTCCCCCCCCCCAGATGCCCATGAGCAAAAATACTGCAAAAACACTAGGCAAAAATCCTAACCCTTATAAAAATAATAAACTATTACTAAATAAAACATCAATTCTTAGATTCTATAGAATTTACACAGCCACAGCAAGTTAATAAATATGTTTCTTCATGGAAAATTCTTCGCAAGAATATAAAAGGTCAAACCTATCTCTTTTGATGAAGCAGCATATGCCATCAAGTTTTCCTTCTGCTTCATATGCATTTTACCATTAGCATGGGAAAAACAATCAGTGATAAACTTCTATTTATCAGCCTCAAAATAAGTAGAGGAAAAATTACAAGCAATAAATATCTTCTAGCATTTGAAGGTCAACATATCTACTAAATGGACAACAAGCCAGAACACTTCCACTTTTTTGAATAAATAAACCAGTTTCCATTTCCTATCTATACAGTAAACTATTTTCATTATAAAAAAGTATTTTTAGTTGGTTGTGAGAAATTTGGATACTTGATTGCTAAACTGCTTGTAGTACTATAGATATTCTGATTGTATATTATACAACTCACCTGCATGTATAATGCCCTAATGTTATCAGATTATATTACTACCCATGTGCACCTTTTATTTTCTTACTTTACTCCAATGATGTCAGCGAAAAGCAGTTTTATAAAAAAAAATCTGAATTTGCTATCCATATTCCTATTTCTCTAAGAACCACAGAATATTTTTTTCTGAGGCAGAAGCATTCACTTATAATAACAAAAGCTACTACACAACTTCAGTCACATATCAGACTAGATTTGTATTTCTGATAAACATATCACAGTAGGAAAATGGCAATACTGTCATAGTTAGTGAGTTTTGAAGGAGAGTAATAAAATAAAAATATTAAGTAGTACTGATATTTTTTCAGGGCCACCCAGTTTTTACTTCATTTTACTTCATTTACTACCTTGGTTTACCTTTTTATTCTCAGAACAACCTAGATCAGGGGTCCCCAACCCCCGGGGCACGGGCCACTACTGGGCATAAGCCATTCGAAACTGGGTTGTAGAAGTGGCAGACATGCACGCAAGCATGAGCATCGCCACTTGCCAAATCAGTGGGTAAGTATATGCATGTGTGCGTTCAATTTACGCATGCCTGCTGCGCACACAAAAGGAGCTGCATGCATGTGCGCACATATTTGATAATCCTTTCAGAAAGACTGGAGCCAGGAAGCTTGGAGTGATGGGATTTGAAAGACAAAGATCCCTAGGGAAGCAGGACATGACCTTTAGGACATAATAGGATTAACCCACCACCATCAGAATACCAAAAGGACATGCTCAAAAGCTCAGGTCAAAGTTTATGCCATAGGAACAGGAACAACTCCAAACACAAAAGCCCAAGAAGGTATAAAAACCCACTACTCTCAGCACCAGCTGCTCCAGAGCCACATGCTGCTGTGGTTCTGCTCTTCAATAAACTAGAACCTTCTTTCTAAAACATTCTCCATTTTGTTTATTCCCGGCTTGGACTGGACCCCTGATGAAGATTTTTCTTTCAACAAGACCATCCTAACATATTCCTGATTTCAGACCTTAAGCTGCACATTCAATGGCCATGCACATTCAATTTAAGCAGCTGGAGCAGCTTAAATCAGTGTGAGCACCCTATTTCAAGATTATGATATAGACTCATCCTTTTCTTATATTCAACTCAGATTAATTTACTGTCTTGGCAAATGGTAGTGTAAAGTCCCTTACTTGAATTTGAGATACCATATCAATCTAATCAGATAACCCAAGTGGAGACTTCTTGATCAAGCAGCACTTTATTTGATCAAATTAAGCAGCTGGGTGGCCAACGATCTGGAACTCTGGCAGAGTTAGGTCCAGAAGTGCCACGCATTAGAAAATTGGTAGCATTGCTTTATAAACTTTGTTAGCCAATGAAAATCAGACAACAGAGCCATTACAACATAAGAAAGACATCAATCATTCCTGTACACTCCCTTATTCCCTCCTTCAGTATATCCCATCCATGTACATGTTTCCCAAGTTTGCATGAAATTTCTCTGGTGCAAAAGCTGATTACAAAAAGCAAGAAAGCAACAGTTAGACTAAACAATTTCCCTTTGTTCCAGAACCCTTCAGTAGCATGTTACTAACCAGATCTTGGCTCAGAAATTAAGTCAGTCAGGCCAAATTCTGATTTACAGAGAACACCGTAATGGAACACAAGTTTCATATGCTAAACGTTTATTTATTAATCAAATAGCAAACCCCCCAAACCACACAAAAGGAAGAAACCAGTAGTAAGCCATATTGTTTTAAGAATAGTTTATTTTTTTAAGATGTTCTATGGGTGTGTGTTTTTTGAAAGTGGAGACTTCAGCTGTATTTTGTGTTCTCTCCTAATCATGAAATTATTGAAATCTGGGAAACAATTACAATGTATTCTATTTATTAGTACTAATTAATAGGGGATTTCTTAATGTTAGAAAAGCAATCTAATTTCTCAGTCAAAACAATGAATTGAAAAGCCATAAATTCCATACTCAGTGATAATTATATCAGCATTATATCATCAGCATTATATCATATTTCACGGGGTTATGAACATATATACAGACATACCTTGTTTCACTTTATTGCACTTTTCAGGTATTGCATTTTTTTTACAAAACCCTCTACCTGCAAAAAGCTTATGACTGGTTGAAGTTTCAAATGATTAACATTTTTTAACAATATACTTTTAATTAAGGTAAGCACATTTTTAGACATGCTATTGCACACTTAATAGACTAAATCCAGTGTAAACCTTTTATATGCACTGGAAAACAACAAAAGTGATTGTTTTATTGTAATATTCACTACTTATTGCACTGGTAATAAAACAAACCACTAATGTCTCTTGAGGTATGCCTGTATGTATTAAAATTTAAACAGTAAAACGAAGACTTATATAAACTAGCAAGCATCAATATCATGTTTTAAAATAAGAGAAAATAAAAACTAAGATATTCTAGCTCTATGGTCTATTTCCTCTCAGAATACTATACAGGTAGTCCTCGACTTACAACAATTTGTTTAGCGACTATCCAAAGTTACAACAGCACTGAAAAATGTGACTTATGATCATTTTTCAGTTACAACCTTTGCAGCATCCCCATAATCGTGTGATCACAATTCAGATGCTTGGCAACTGTTTCATACATATGACCATTGCTGTGACCCAAGTCAATGGCTCAATTTTGGGCTCAAATATGGTCTTAAGTCGAGGACTATCTGTACTCTCCTTTTATGTTTCAGCTTAAAGTGTTTTCTAAATGGGGTTGGGAGGCAGGATCGAGACAGGCTGGAATGGCCATTTCCATTTAGGCATATAACACTTGCTTATGTGAAGTTATATGAATTATTCCTTGTGTGTCCAACCATACTTGGCCGATAAAGAATTCTACAGTAGTAGTAGTAGTAGTAGTAGTAGTAGTAGTAGTAGTAGTAGTAGTAGTAGTAGTAGTAGTAATAAAGTTGGAAGGGGCCTTGGAGGTCATCTAGTCCAACCCCCTGCACAGGCAGGAAATCCTATTCTAATTCTAATTATGAATTATGTATGGATATGAGAGTTGACACACGGAATGAATCAGAAATACTCGTTTATTTGGAGGAGGCAGCACCCACAGCTCAAAAATAGGCCGCATCGTGCCGGTCACCATCCTGAATAAAAAATAAAAAAAAACAAGCTGAACACCTCTCCGAAATAACTCCCGCCGGCGGGAGTTTAAAACCGCTCTAATCGGTGAAAGGCGACAGCGCATGCGCCCAAAGCCAACGCTGAAACATTCCCCTCCTCCCAACTCCACTGGAAACGATCACACCCGCTGTCCGTCGGTTTGCGCGTGCGCGGCTGCCCAATCAACACGGCGGGGGGGGGAGTCTGCGTTCCTGCCCTGAAGCCGCTTCCAAACGGAGAATGAGGAGAGGAAGGTGGGAGGAGAGCATCTTTCAGGCGAGACCTGCCTGAGACGCGAGACCCGCGCGAGCAGCAGTTATGACGCAGTCCGTAGTAGTCCAGGGTCAGCGTGCACGTAATTCGCAGTCCCTCTTAGTCTCTTTTTTTCTTTTTTTTCCTCCTCCGTACTGCTCCATGACAGCTGCCTCCCTCCACTTTTTTTTTTTTTTGTTTCCCTCTCTCTCAATACAGTTGGTCAATGCGGAAACCAAATAGGATGCCGCTTCTGGGATCTGGCGTTGCGCGAACACGCGACTGTTAACAAGGTAACAAGCCCCACCTCTTAGTGTGAGCGCGTGCGCAGTTGTGCTGTTCGAAGGTTACTTATTCACCCGTTTCCCTTCCCGTTGTTTAAAATGTTAAAAAAAAGGGGGGGGGGGTGACTTTACTTCCTTGTTTTGCCATTGTGGTCCATCCGCATAAGACCACAGCAAATAGTCTGCCGAGTGGGAACGCAGCAACGAAGATCCCCCCCTCCTTTGTGGCGAGGTGGTTGCCTCCACAGCCGTCATTTATGCCGCCACGGTGAGGCGCTGCGGCCCGTCTGTTCCGGCGACTGGTTACTGTGATTACTGTCCCGCCCGGCGTTCTGTTGTCATGGCTACGATTCCAGTGATGTTCTGGAGTTCCCCGACAAACCGTCACATGGAATGTGATTCTGTGTTTCTCAATTTTGACAATTTTAAGGCATGTGGACTTCAACTCCCAGAATTCCACAGCCAGCAATGCTGGCTGTGGAATTCTGGGAGTTGAAGTCCACATGCCTTAAAATTGTCAAGGTTGAGAAACACTGTGCTAGAGTCCATCGACTCCTTTTTTTATTTTAAGAGCCGGCTGGAATCCTTCTCCTTTTTTGAGTAACACGGCTTCGCGCGGACACACCTCCTTGGTTATTGATGAATTGTGTACCAGGGGGTTGGACTAGATGGCCTCCAAGGTCCCTTCCAACTTTATTATTATTAAGTAATTTCGGCTTCCGGCGACCAGGTGTTCTCCTTGACTGTCTCTCTAACCCAGGGGTAGTCAACCTTGGCTCTTTTATGACTCGTGGACTTCAACTCCCAGAATTCCTGAGCCAGCATGGCTGGCTCAGGAATTCTGGGAGTTGAAGTCCACGAGTCATAAAAGAGCCAAGGTTGACTACCCCTGCTCTAACCTAATCCTTCAAGTCTTCCAATGGTGCATTCATCCCCGCTGTAACCGAGTCCCTCCACCTCGCTGCTGGTCGCCCTCTTCTCTTTCCCTCCCCCTTTCTCATCCTTTACTGGAGAATGAGGTCTTCGCATTGGGAGTAGGAATAATTTGAACCTTGATTGTGTGTGCCTCAAATAAGAACTCTGGACTCTTCTGTGATCCATCACTTTGTTGTATTGTGTGACCACGGTGTTCTGAGGTGGAATGGGACAATTCACCAAGGCCAACTCGCCGTGAGACAACTCACTGTGGCCAGCTTGCCACAGGACAACTTGTTGCAGGATAATTCAACAATTGCCATTTAATTATTTAAAATGCAGGGTAGTCTTCAACTTACGACCACAGTTGAGCCCAATTTTTTTTGTCGTTAAGTGAGAATTTGTTAAGCAAATTTTGCTCCATTTCTTGCCACGGTTGTTAAGTGGATCGCTGCGGTTGATAAGTTAATAATCTGGTTGTTCAGTGAATCTGGTTTCCCCATTGACTTTGCTTGACAGAAGGTTGCAAAAAGTGATCACATGATCCCAGGATGCCGCAATGGTCATAAGTATGAATCAGTTGCTAAGCATATGAGTTTTGATCACAGGGATGCTGCACAGGTTGTAACTGTGAAAAACGATCATAAGTCACTGTTCTCGGTGCTGTTGTAATTGAACAGTCACTAAATGAAGTCAAGGATTACCTGTAGTTTAAAAAAATATTTTAATTTTTGTCATTCACATTTTATTTTGTCGCTCCTTTGGCATTCTTTCTTTAATGACTCTATTCCATTATTTCTTTGATATTTGTAACTTGTCCCATGGGCAAGTTGGCTGCAGCGAATTGGCCATGATGAGTTGGCTGTGGTGAGTTGTCGTAGACCCATTCTCAGGAGTCTTCTCCAAACCAAAGTTCAAAATACACACTTCTTTGCCCCATGCTATTTACCAAAAACAAGATATACACATTACAATTTTCTTGGGGATGCTTTTTTGCTGCCTACAATGGAAAGCTGGAGAAATCATCCACAAATGGGAACAAGAAGTCTAATCAGGTTCCATTGTATCTGATTTGAAGATCTGTGGGCGGAGGGGAGGCTGAACTTACATAAATTAAAGGATAGATTAACTCTTCCAAGTATATGTGACAGTATGAACTAGATCTAAAATCAGAAAAAAATGTTAAAATGTATAGCAAGCCTAGCCACCATAGAATAAGGATGTTTCACTTTGAGAGCGGACAACTAAATTTCATTTTTGATGTGTGCCGTTGTGCCCACAGTAAAAAAAATGACAAGGTTATCTTATCTAAGTGAGCTGTAATTCAAAAAATTACAGCTTGTATACTTTTAACATTTTTTAAAAAACCAAATTCCTCATTAACTTTTTTAATTAACAGTATTATAACATCCCAGATTTGTTGGGATATTACAGTTGTGTTATTTATGTTTCTGAATAGTACTGCTAATTTGTCCTTTCTATTTTCTTCACACAGTTATTAACATGAATTTTACTGTAAGATTTTGAGTGACTAGCGTTCAGTAGGTCTTGAGCCTGCTTACAAACTTACCTATCAAAAAATCCAAAGCCATCTTGCAGAATTGTTGTTGAAATAACTTAGAGAATATATCTGTACAAGAAAACAAGACAAACGCATCATGTATGCTTTGAATTACACCAATGGTTTTTGAAATACAATAGGGAGTATAATCTCAAAAAGTTATTTTTAAATATTTGTGCTATAGTTTATAGCGCAGGTCCCAAGTTCAGTTTTTACTTAAAGTATTTTTTATTATTTTAGAAAGGACTTTATGATGAAGCATTAAGCAGTTTCTTTAGAAATGTGAACACTAGGTAAGTTTCTTTGGGAAGTAATATGTTACTTGAGACACTTGGTTTTAAAACTGTTCTGTATATGTTGAGAGATTCTTTTGTATCAGGCTTTGTATTGCTGAAAGTTAGCATTTTCTTCTATTTTATGAAAGATAAAGTTCTGGCGTTAATGGTATGACTTTATCGTTCACCATATGTCATTGATGCTGTGTAAGTAATTTGCTTTGTTACAATCCTGTATGTGAGCAATTCAGTGGGGTTTAATTAAGCGAGTATAGAATTGAAGCTTGTATATCTTTATTTTTGGATTAGGTAAGTGGGCTGATTGTGTAGTGATACTCTTATCAATGGGTATGGCAGAATTAGAATAAGTTTATTTGTAAACCACCCAGAATCACTTAGATGAGATGTGTGGTATAGAAATTGGGGTAATTAATTAAATGTTACACCACTGTCATGACTTAACTTATTCTGACTGGGCCATAATTCTTGGTATTCATTGTTTTAGAATAATATCATAGTTCCGCTTTTCAGTCTCTGAACTATTAGGTCATAAGTTGGCAGCAAAGATTTGGGATGTTAACTGTTCATCCAAATTTTTGTAACTCTAATTTTATTTGTTATCCTCCATAGTCTGAACAAAAAGCTATTTCTAAGCCAGGGCTCCATTGCCTGCACGGTATAGTTGTATCTTTCTGGCTTGCTAATATAGTGGACTTGCTATAACTTCATCATTTTATCAAGTTGCACTGAAAAAAAACCTCTTATCTGTCTTGCTTTTTATCTTCATGATAGTAGGAAAATAGTGCTGATAACATTATAATCTTCCAATGTTATCTATTTGAAACCCTGCAAAAAGTTACATATGCCAAGCCTCTTTTTTTCTTTTTTTAGTATTTATATTTCTCCTGTTTCTTTATTTCATATTAGGAAAAGTATTTTTTCAGTTTTTATCTGTCAGTGTTTTTCTTCTATAAAATGAGAAAGTGTGATGTCACCTGCAAAGACTGGCTTATCTTTATCCATGATTATAACTAACTGACTTCTGATCTTTCTAGAACAGATGGTGACAGTGCTGACATTTCCAGAGGAAAAATCTGTTCCTTAAAAGCACGTGTAAGAGGAGAAAATATTTAATTTAACCCTTTCTTTTGCTTTGTAGATTATAAAATGTTCCTAACTTGGAAAGTTTTATTATCAAACATATTTACTCTGTAACTATTGAAATAATATTTTTGTGATTGGTTAAACGAGTGAGGTCTTTGTGCCATTCATCTTTGCTTTGTAAAGCTCTATAATATTATCTGCTCATATTTTGCCCCCATTTTCAAATAGATAGGACAGGGCATGCAATGGTGTATAGTCTCCTTGAAAAGTGAACTATTAGAAGGAATTTTACCAGGGCTTTTTTTGTCATAGAATGCTCAGAACGGAGTTCCGGCACCTTTTTTTTTTTTTTTTACAAAAAAACCACTGAATTTTACTATGCAAGTTATAACACTGTTACATCATGTCAGATATAATTTATTTATCACACATACAGTACATACACACAGTGTAGGATTAGCAATAAAGTAGTTAATTTAGACATTAATATTTAAATATTTAACAGTATATACAGTATCTACTACAGTTTCAAAAACAAATTTTGTTTAATAAATTTATTGTGAGTATAGTCTGAATAGGAAATTAAAAAAATGAAAATAAGTACACTTTTGGAATAGGATTACACAGAAAAATCTGCCTGCACAGATGCCTCTCTTAATGAAAAATGTCTTTATGGTTGTTGGCTAACTTTTCCCTTTTTATATTCAGTTGTCAGAAAGGGTTGATATATAGTATTAAGAGTCATTATTTTTCCTGAGCATTCTTGCTGCAGAAGTATTCTTGGCGTGAATATCATTATTAAAACTACAAAGTTTAATCAGAGATACTTCAAAAAAACTCATGCTGGAGCTTAGAAAATATGCTTGTTGAGACAAATCACATTGATAAATCCAATGAACTAAGACATCATAGCAAGTATTTAGTAAAAGCATATCTTTTCAGTCTAAAAGTTACATTTATTGTTTTGTATTTAAACATTTGTGTACGTTTGATCTTGGAGCTATTTTTAATAATGATAATTGAAATTAAATGTTCATTTTATATGAGAATTTAGGGTATATTTTTCTGGAGTCAGCTTTTTCAAAAATTAAAAGCGTATGTGAAAATTAAACAAAGCATGTCTACTTTATTTTTGTGTCCTGTTTTTAAAGGTATGCTGAGTAAATTATTTTTATTCTGCTCCCTCAGGCTCTACTTATTGACATGGAAGAGGGTGTAGTGAATGAAATACTTCAGGGGCCATTGAGAGAGGTATTTGATAGCAAACAGCTGATCACAGATGTTTCTGGCTCAGGGAACAATTGGTAAGAATAAATTCAGCTTCATAAAAATCTTCAACCAGATTCTCTTTGAAAAACTTCATATTCAACAGAAATTTTAAGAACTCTTTTTTTTCTATCTTTTGCACTTACTGCAATTCCTGAAAGAAGGATATTAAGATGACTATTTAAATCCCAAAATTATAATTGTTTTGCCAAATATCTCATATCTCCTATTTTCATGCTTCCATAAATAGATATTTAATTTTTTTGCATATAATTGCATTGATCTATGCATTGTACACTTTGTATCCTGATTTTCAGGATATAAACATTTATATGATGGCTTAGATTTATTCCATTAGGACAGTTGGTCATAAATAGCCCTTGAGGAGAGGAAACTGTCTAGATGACAATCTGTTTGCCTACCTTTTGAAATAACACTCTTAGGACAGTTGGTAATAGCTGGTTTGGGGGGGGGGAATCCAGCTGGTCCAAATTCTCTTTATCAGGTACATGCTCATCTGTTCCTAACTGCTGCTGCTTCATTTCATTCGGTCATCTAAGAACAAATTGGAGCAGCTAACCAAAGAGAAGAGTTAAACCTTTAAGCCCCCCCCCCCCAAAACCCAACTTCATACAAATGCTCTTAAGAGAGATTTCAAATTACATAGAAGGTATGTACAGGTAGTTCTTGACTTATGACCACAATCATCTTAAGTTGCATGTGAAGACTGGAAGAATGTAGATGAAGAGTGGTTTATTGGTGTCAGTTTAATCGTTTCGTGCTGGTTTTTTTTTTTTTTAATTTCAAATATATTTTTGTCTTTGTGGTGGCAAAGAATGTCTTTAAACAGACAAAATACTTTGCCCTTTCTGTCTATGTCAGGGGTAGGCTGCCTTGGCTCTTTTATGACCCGTGGACTTCAACTCCCAGAATTCCTGAGCCAGCATGGCTGGCTCAGGAATTCTGGGAGTTGAAGTCCAAGAGTCATAAAAGAGCCAAGGTAGCCTACCCCTGGTCTATGTCAACCAGCTTTTGCCTTTGCTAGCTGTGGACTGAGAAACGCAAACCAGTGGGACCAAAAGAGGAAGAAGGGGCTAAGAGGCCTGCTTCCATTTATCATATTGCTTGTGTTTAAATCGGACACTAATGCATATGAGCTCAAAAGATGGCATGTTAATATTAGCACTGAAATAGAAGGGTAGCATATTTAAAAAATCTCCTATTTTCAGGGCTGTGGGTCACAATGTGTATGGATGTCAGTACCAAGAGCATATTATTGAAAAATTGAGGAAAACTGCAGAACACTGTGACTGTCTGCAATGCTTCTTTGTTATTCACTCCATGGGAGGGGGTAAGTATTGCTCTAGTCCCATAGATATAGCCATATACTCTTACATCCAATAAGAAATTTCCATTTGGTTGGAAATTGGAAAGAAATTTCTGACTTCTGAGAGTTGAATACAACATCACAGTTGTTTTTCTATTTGCTATGAGGCAACATTTTTTTCATTTCTTTCCATTTCCACCTTGCTGGTCATGTTATAGGAAATGCTGTTGCATTGGGCAAAGTATGCCAACTGATGTTTACAAAAATT
Source organism: Protobothrops mucrosquamatus (assembly GCF_001527695.2). NCBI lineage: Eukaryota > Metazoa > Chordata > Lepidosauria > Squamata > Viperidae > Protobothrops > Protobothrops mucrosquamatus. The sequence continues at coordinate 219,304 of NW_015386692.1, forward strand.
CTGTAAAAAAAAGTTTACTACACTGAAAACAGATGTTTAAAATAAATAAAGGAGATATCTTGCAATGTTTCATTGGCCTCAAAAGATTATATTCATTAAAATTATTAGTGGATGGAATTTTTTTAAATTACATTTTTCTTTATGTTTATATACTTTACAAAAATCATGTTGCTGTTAACTTACTTTTGAGTTCTTTGATATATATGAGAGTTCTTGCATTTCGTAATGCCCTTGAGCACAAGAAAAGTTCTGAGGTACAATATTTTGGATCAAAATCAATGCTTCTCCACTTTCTGTTTATGCATAATTAGGGGACTTCAAGAAGGGAAAATGTTGTCTATTTCATGTGCAACAAAATGTGAGATGTGGCTTTATCCCCTGCATAATATTAAAATCCCTACATGAGGAGAATCTATCATTGTATGTTAGCCTATAATGAAACAATTCATGAATACTTAGGTAATTAATTGTGTTCCTCTGCTTTTCTCTAATGCCGGGCTTTTCAAGTTATCTTCCACAGAACCCTAGAAAATTTAAATGGGTTCCATAAGAAAATAAGGGCCAAAAAAAGGTTCACTCGAACACAGACAATTTTTAGCAGTAGAGCTTTGCCTCTCAACATGGAAATCCTGCAAAAAAAAATTAAATGTAACAGGTTTCATAGCCTGAAAAAGTTTGAAAAATCCTGCAGTAATGTATTTTCAGGCTGTATCTTACAGAGAATACGAGAATACACAGCGTCGTATGGACACATCCTCAGTCACATATGTTAGTTCCTGTATGATTTAGCTTAGGAAACATTGATTTCCTGCCCAGTATACTGAGCCCCCAAAAGTATTTGGCATCTTGCACATTATTATTCTTTCTGTGGCCTGACTCTTTCAGGATTTTTTTTAAGGGCAGCCTTTAAATGAATGTGTAAATGTCAGCCTTACAAGGTAGACCAGGCTAAGAAATCAATGCCATGTAGGTCAGGACATCCCCTCTCCTTCACTTTCTCTTTGGGTGAACTAGGGAAGGGCTTGTCTAAGACATTTTCTCATAAGTTTTCCAATAGATGTTGCCTGAGGTAAATTGTGTAAACATTGATTTTGAATTTTTTTAAAAAAATCTTATAATTTGTAAGACAGGTCATTTTGTCATTGTAGTTATTCCTTTATTTCTTCTAGGAACAGGATCTGGTCTTGGTACATTTTTACTAACAGTGCTCGAAGATGAATTTCCAGAAGTGTATAGATTTGTTACTTCAGTTTATCCATCTCGTGAGGATGATGTCATCACGTCTCCATATAACAGTGTGTTGGCTATGAAGGAACTCAGTGAACATGCCGACTGCGTATTGCCCATTGAAAATGAGGTGAGCCTTTGTCGGGGCCTGAGAATTGGCCTTAGAAGGGCAGTTCTTTTCCATCTTTAATATAAACTTTATAGTACAAATTCTGAACTGATAGCTTCTGCAGGCTTTTTCCATTGTGGAACTATTCTGAATGAAGACCAATGACAACTTTGCTTTTTAAAGTGAACAGAAGAGACATTTTTGCACTTTTTAAATAAAAACCATATATTTCCTTATTAAGTAGTATATGTCCAATATATGTATTGTGTAAATTTTTAGCCTTTCATGTGTATGTATTGTATGTGTAGCGCTACCTCCTCAGAGGCCGCCAATGCCCAGGCCCTCCCGGCCACGTCCCCCCTTGTCCAGCCTTGCAGCAATGTTCTTTAGAGATCGATGAGATGTCTTACAACCAGAACTCACGCAGCATTAATGGGTGGCAGGCTCTTCTTGTTGAAGCAGGACTTTCAGGCACGAACTTAAGCAGTCACAGTGGTTGATACTCTGAAGATGTATATAACAGCTCAGGGCTGCTTTAGCGGCAGGAGTAACAGGCCCCTGAGCAATCGTTCAGAATCCGATGAAATGGGGGGGGGGGGTAAACCCCGGCACCAGATGGTAATAATAACAACGACGGCCAGTATGTTATGGCAATGGCTCATCCCCCAGGGCAACTCCCCCGCAATGTCCCAGCACCTATGCCAGCAGCGATGGCCACAGTCCAGATGCCTCCAATGTCCACAACAACAGTTGGCAGCAACAGTTGGCACCACCAGTCTCTCCCCTCCTGGTGCTTCTTCTCTAGGATTCTTCTTCAGGTTTCAGGATTCAAAAACCACCCCCCCTCCCTTACTCTTTATTATTAAAATCCGAGGCTAGAAACCCCAACCAACTCCCTTACTTCACACTCTCGCCTGCCTCCGCTTCAGACATCCTCCCACGGAGGAAGCAATAAAACTTCACTCTATCTAGCCCCTATTTAAAATACCCTTGATAGAAAAATAAAGAAAGCTTCCAGACCTTCCCTTCTCAACTCCAACCAACCCCGGCCTTCTCCTTTTCTTCCCTTTTCTATCCTTCCTCCTTCCACTCACGCCAGCCACACCCAAGCCAACTGCAGCTGTCCCAATCTTCCCCTTCCCAGTCAAGCTCCTGCAAGCACTCTCGGGCAGTCCCCGCTACATATGTATATGTGAATATGTTTATTCTGCATTTAACAGGAATTAAATATTTTGCTTGGTTCTCTACATCAGAGCTCCCCAACCTATGGGCCACGGCCCACTACCAGGCCGCGGCCTCTTGGCTACTGGGCCGCATGAGTAGCTGGCCAGTGCACGCACGCATGCACGTGTGCTCACTCTCCCTTGTGCTGGCGCTAACTAATCCGCCATCAGCGCATTGGCGCTAGCAGCCCCATTTGTGGAGCGCACATGCTCACAGCCCCATTCACGCGCACGCAGCCACATTTGCGTGTGTGTGCACGCGCGTATAAGGGTGCCTCCCCCTTCCTTTCCCACCGGGCTGCCAATCCAGAAAGGTTGGCGACCCCTGTCTACATTGATTTAGCATGTGTTTAGATGTTAAATTTGTGAAGCATCTTGCAACTTTTTATTTTTTTTAATTATTTTTTTTCTAATTAGTTTTAATAACAATGTTATTATTTATGTGTATATCTAATCTCTAGGAGCCCAAGGCAGTGTAAATTGCATTCTGCTATTCACATTTCCATTGTGAATTGGGCTGAGTGATATTGACAATCCACAGTCGCTTATTGAATATCCATGATGGAGCATGCACCTGATCTTGGATTTTTCATCTTCCTAGTCCAACTTCTTAACTGAAAGCACTGTTTAGAACAGTGGTTCTCAACCTTTTTAATGCCGTGACCCCAACCGGTCGTAAGTCGAGGACTAAACCGGTCGTAAGTCGAGGACTAAACCGGTCGTAAGTAGAGGACTAGCCAACCAGTCGTAAGTCGAGGACTTTCCCTGCCCGGGAGTGCCACGCATGCGTGGTTCTGCCCCCTGCGCCGGCCAAGGCATAGCTGGCAAGCAGCAGAGACGGAGCAGGCCGACCACCAGCTGGCCCAGCCCAAGGGAGGTAAGGCACCCGCCGGAAAAGGGGGAAAAAATGGCAGACAAAAAAAATGGCGGACAGCCTTGCTTGGCGACCTCCATGAAATGGTCGATTGACCCCAAATGGGGTCCCGACCCACAGGTTGAGAACCACTGGTTTAGAATATCATAAGCTCTACCCATTTCATGGAGCTACTCTAAGACTAACTAAATCTGTCATTCTATTATAAAATCCAATCCATTATAGTTTCGCTTATTTTGTCTTTTAAGGTTTACATGTATTGAAACAAATTAGAAACATAATAAGGCTGCATTCCTGCATTGTGATGAACTTCTTTGAAAATATTTTTCCTGCTCAATGGATTTAATTAGAGCTATACAATAATTATTGACTCCGCATAATATAAATGTTTTTCATTGTTTTTGTTTCTTCTTCCAAAGTCTTTATTTGACATAGTTAGTAAAATTAACCAGATGTCCAACTCTGGAAAGCTAGGATCAACTGTGAAACAAAGCAGCTTGCTGACTTCGAGTGCAGGTGGAATAAAACATCTTCAGGAAAAACCTTTTGATGCTATGAACAACATTGTGGCTAACTTACTATTGAATCTGACCAGGTGAATTTTTTAAGCCTTCTAATATATATATATATTGTACTTATGCTAAAATATGTTATCTTGTTGAAATAAAGGTTCTACATTTTTCCACTTGTTTATTTACAAATAGCCATCTCCTTTAAAATGATGTGAGTTGATGTTTTTGTGAGAAGCTTAAAAGGCCAGGTGCTGGGAGTGGCAGACAAAGTTGAAAGGAAATAAATAGTAGTAAAGCCCCTGAGCACACTTGCTAAATTGAAAGGATAAAATTCATTCTTTTTGTTGAGGCCCTGTTTGGCTTTGAATGGGAAGTTTGAAACTTTGTTCCTGCAGCATTTGTGTATAATTGATAAACATAGGTATAGTTTTGCAAAATATCAGCATATCCCTATGTAGAATTTCCATCAGTCTGGGTCTTGTAGTAAGGGCAAAGTCACAGGATTTTTTTCCCCCTTTTCTACCCTTCTGAAATAAGTATTATGATTAGTCTGATTGTTAAACTCAGAGCTATTAAAGCACCACATAACTTGGCAGAGAAGATCTGTAATCTCCTCCTCAAGCATGAAAAGGACCGTTTGATCTTATACACCTTTTGTATGTTATTTTCAGCTCTGCTAGATTTGAAGGCTCTCTTAATATGGATCTTAATGAAATCAGCATGAACTTGGTTCCCTTTCCTCGACTTCATTATCTAGTTTCCAGCTTGACTCCTCTTTATACTCTGGCCGATGTTAATGTGCCTTCTCGAAGGTGAGTATTTTTATCCAGCATTATTCCTAGAAGGGTAACCTGTCAAAACTAGCATTCTGCTTGAGAATTTACCATCGGACCAGATTATAATTACAAAAATCTTAGACTGTGCGGAAATGGATAGACCAGTGATGGTGAACCTTTTAGAGACCGAGTGCCCAAACTGCAACCCAAAACCCACTTATTTATCGCCGGGTGGGCGTGGCCCACTGGATGGGCGTGGCTGTGATCATGGCAGATTGGGTGGGTGTGGACAAGGTGGGCGTGATCACCTCAATGTTGCTCGTGGGGAGGGACGCCTGTGGGGGCCGGGCAGGGCTGGGGGAGATCCAGTGGGTCTCTGGCAGGTGGGGTGGTGGGCAGGAGGCTCGTCCTGCAGGGTGAGGCAAGGCAAGGCAGGGCGGGGGTGCCATTGTCACAGGGCAAGGTGAAGCAGGGGCCGGGTTGGCTGCTGCCTGACACCATCGGCCCCTGCACACAGAGGCCAGCAAGCGAAGGGTGCTGGGATGCATCCAGCCATGTGGGACCTCAGCGAGTTAGTGGGCGGCTGGTTGAAGAGGGACGGTTGCCATCTCCGGGGCATGGCGAGCGTGCCCACAGAGAGGGCTCTGAGTGCCGCCTCTGGCACGTGTGCCATAGGTTCGCCACCACTGGGATAGACTAACATTAGAAATGAAAGAAAAAGATGATTCAATTTACTTTACAACCTGGGAAAAATTTTATCATTGGTTAGAGATACGTTAGAAGTTTAATGATGGAGTATTAATTAATAGATAGTTAAGTGAAAGGATTTATTGAAGTTTGAGTTATTATTTTTGATTGTTAGAAATTTCTTGTTCTTTTTTTCTATTCTTCTTCTTTGAGATTTCAATATTATTACCGTAATATGTTTGTTTAGCTTTTAGGTGGGAATATTTGCTTTTTATTAATTTATGGTTATGCCTTTAAGGTTAAAGCTAAGTTTTAAGTGAAAAATATTTGAATATGTTATATGCTATTTAAATACTATGATAAGCTATTTATATATTAATGATATGCCGGATACTTACTTGCTTGTAAAATTATTGATTATATATTACCCTTACCCCCTTCCAAATTTCCCATTTTTCCCTCCCCACCCTCCCCTGTTTACCATACCTATATTCCTCCCTCGTCTCCCTTTATGGATAAAAAACTCAATAAAATTTTTTTTAAAAAAACTAGCATTATGCTTTGGAGACTCTCAGCTCTTGGCTGTTTTTACATGTAAACGACAACTGTATACTAACTTGAAAATGAATCTGCTTTGTAACGTCCATAGGCGGAAATAAATGAAATTTCTTTTGTTCGGTGATCAGCAGTCTAAATAAAATATTAAAAGGAAAAAAATAGTGCTTAGCCTTGTGTCAGCTGTTTTCATATTGAACACATAAAATAGGTAGTAGAAGGTTTTATATCTGAGAAGGAGATTCACATAGTGCTTATCCACTCCTCCTGAGTATTGTCACAGCAAGGATATAATAACAACTATTCTGAATATCCTCATAGAGGCTACAATAAAAGAGCATGCGAATTTCTTTCTCCCTGGATCCATGCAGGGAAGTTGCCCTCCACAAATGAGTTTTTGTAGTTTTTTACCCTGTAGAGGTTCAAAGGGAAGAATATTGTGTCTAGCCCTAAAAATGCTTTTTTTTCATATAGGGGAAGGTAAGAGTATTTAAACTAACATTCCATATTATTAATCTTTGAGTGAATGTTTAGTCAACTTCTTTTTCTTTTCTTTTCTTGTCTTTTTTTTTGGTGCCTTCAATTCAGTTTTGATTCCTAGCAACTGCCTGGAAAAGTCCCTCCAGTTTTCTTGGCAAGATTTTTTGGAAATATTTTACCTTTCCCTCCTTTTCACAGTTGAAAGAGAGCAATTGTCCCAGCTTGCTTTCTACCAAAGGCAGGATTAGAACTCACTGTTTCCTAGTTTTTTGCCAAATGCTTTAACCACTATACCTAATTGGCTCTCCAACCTGTCCATATCCCATTAGAAATAATGCTGGTCACCCCCATGGTATTAATCTTTGTTCTACTGCAACTTTCTAGTTTGACGAATAATTGTCAACAAAAACTAGAGGTAGTCAATTTGTTAGAAAAAATTGAATCTTTAACCAATAATTATCAGTTTCCAAACTTGAACCTCAATTTTAGGCATCCTTGTCTACAATCTGATCAAAATCCTTGGCTTGTACTGGCTTTAATTCTTCTCAGCATAAATTCTCACTTGTGCAGCATGTATAATTTGGTTAAGGTTCTATCGTTAAAGAATTTTTATGCTTAAGGTATTAATTCTCCAACTTGATTTTTTTTAAATAAAGTCCTTTATGGGCAGCTGATTATTTTAAAGCTGACTGGAAGTTGTAATCCTGGCGTGCAAGAACAGGTTAGGACTAAATTAGGCATACTAGGTCTCTTTGGAATAGAAGATTACAGATATACATCTGTTTTATTCTGTTCCCTTCTATAATCCAGCCTTAGTCTTTGCCTTATAGACCAAAAGTTAATATTTTAGATATTTTTAAAACCGAATATCAGACTATTTAGCTTGCTGTGCTTTTAAGCCTAGTCGAGAGTTGCAATATGATTGCAATGTCATTTGCATAAAGGAGTATTGGGATCTTATGCCCTGCCTTTTTAGGAGGATGGAAGTCTGGGTAGGTGAGGACTTCTACCATACAGTTGATATACAGTTTGAACAGAACTGAATATATTTTTGGCAGTCTCCTCTTTGTATGCATAGGGTGTCAGAGAAGGTCCCTTGTGAATGGCATCTCGTTCTTAAAAAAAGCATTAGTGTTAATTGTGAATCAATAAAGGGGCCTGTCAATAAATATTTTTTTTAACTTTCTCCCATGGAATAGTTCTACATAACACATCATAACATAACATAGAATAACAGAGTTGGAAGGGACCATGGAGATCTTCTAGTCCAACCCCCTGCTCAAGCAGGAGATCCTATACCATTTCAGACAAATGGTTGTCCAGTCTCTTCTTGGAAGCCTCCAGTGAAGCTATTCGGCTGGTTGATTGCTCTCACCATTAGGAAGTTTCTCCTTAGTTCTAGGTTGCTTCTCTCCTTGAGTTTCCATCCACTGGTTCTTATCTTGCCTTCTGGTGCATAATGGGCAGCTTTGAAATGTAAGAAGGTAAAGTATGCAGAGGATTTCTTTTTCTGAACATTTTCTGTATGAGACGGTATAGTACAAGAATATGTTCTTCTCTGAATCCTGCTTGCTCATCTTTAGTTATGCTTTCCATTTCCATCCATTCCTATAGTTTTAAGTATTTGGCATATTATTTGCTAACTGCACTGAGAAGATAAGCAGCTGGCTTATCTTTTGTGTTATCCTTTTGTGTATAGATATTATTGCTAGTTCTCAACCCTTTGTGATGTGACCGGTTTGATTGATGGGTGTAAATAAGGATGCTAAAAATGGAAAAATTCATTTTCCTTATTTCAGGTAATATATAATCAAAACACAAGGCCTTTCTGACCTAAGGATTGTATTAGTTTAACTACACCTCTTCAGGAGACGTGAGGCCTGCTGTTCACTTGACCAGAATTTGTATTATTTTTGCTCAGTCTGCTCTATTGTCAGAATCTACAAACAAATCTGATTTTCTTTTCCTTTTGAGGAAGATTATATTGCTTTTTGAGATTCTATAGGACATGTACCTGGCCTTTTGGGAACCAGGGGTGGGGTGGGGAGGATTGTAGGAAATAAAATTCTTACTATTCTTACTATTACTACTTATATGTTCTTACTATTCATATAACTACAGTATAGTTTCCAAAAGCTTGCAACCAGAATACATACAAAATACATATATACCTTATTTGTCATATATTCTGAATACTGTTAAACAATTCCTCTGTTTTTTTAGGTTGGATCAAATGTTTTCTGATGCTTTTAGCAAAGAACACCAGCTGTTACGCGCTGATCCAAGACATAATTTGTACCTTGCTTGCGCCCTCTTAGTCAGAGGAAACGTACAAGTTTCAGATCTTCGTAGAAATATTGAACGGTTTGTACTAAAACATATGTTCTCAAGAATTACTAATTGCTTTTTCAAAAGGCCAAAATACAGCATTTTTGAGATTAGTGTGATCTCTTCCTAATGCACAGGTACACTTATGTTGTAAATGATTATATAATAATAATAATGATAAAGTTGGAAGGGACCTCGGAGGTCATCTAGTCCAACCTCCTGCTCAGGCAGGAAACCCTATACCATTTCGGACAAATGGCTGTCCAGTTTCTTCTTAAAAACTTCCAGTGTTGGCGCATTCACCGCTTCTGGAGGCAGGTTGTTCCACTGGTTAATTAGAATTTTGATCTACATGTAATGTTCAGAAGCCCTGCGAGGCTGGCCAACTCAGAAAACAAGAATCACTTGGATTTCTAGAAAGATCTTTATTGCTAGGAATATGTAAGAATCATAAAGCCCACAGAGTCATTATTCTGTGGAACTTACACCTGCTGTATTAAGGCAGAACTATTATTTTTCTCATGTTTCCCCCACCCTCACCTCCCTGGACTCAAGAATCTCTTTTGTGACAAAGCTGTTTTCTCCCTTAAGAGTCTTAGTGCGTCTTCTGTGTTCCCAAGATCTTTTAGGCATCTTTAGACATCAATTTGATACATGGTTTAGAAACTAGCACACAGAATGTAAAACTCAGATTTTGCATCAATTTTTGGCAAATGCTTTTGAATGCACTTCCATTAAAAGGATAGTTAGAATGTCTTTACTGCATCAGTTTAAATATCACTGGAAATAGTTAAATCTGCCACTAACTTTGCTCTGCGTAATGGCATCTTCTCCAACCAGGCCCTTGAGATATGCTAATCTAATCTTATTAATCATAATCTAACTTTATTGCCTGGAGTTATAGTCCATTTAGGAAGCATAATATAGCACTAATAATTGCTTGCTATTATTTCAGCCCTAATTTTTCTGGTTGCAGGTTGAAGCCTTCACTTCAGTTTGTATCCTGGAATCAAGAAGGATGGAAAACTGGTTTGTGTTCAGTACCTCCAGTTGGTCATTCCCATTCTTTGTTGGCACTGGCAAATAACACCTGCATTAAACCAACTTTCATTGAACTCAAAGAGAGATTCACGAAGCTGTACAAGAAAAAGGTATACCCTAAAATGAGAAGTCATGCAACTGTTTTAATTACTTCAGTTATACTTGTGTTATTCGCAGTATAAGGAAATGTTCTGTATCAAAAAATCATGTACCTATGTCAGCTGGCTTCTCTGTTTATAGACTGTAGTAGGGTTGTATTATATTTGAAGGTATATAAATGGCCAGTTGGCTGCAGTGCAAAATTATATAATCAGAATGGGAGAGAAAGGGAACAAGAAAAAGACAGAGAGAGAGTGCAGGTGACAGATGATATCTAGATTTTAAAAAAAAAACTACGTAGATTTTCCACCATAAGTGGTCATTTGTTCTGTTATTTTTCAATTTTAGGAGAACAATTGCATTTATGTGAAATATTTATCCCAGTAAAGGATATGCTGCATAATTTAATACTTGTTTCTGCAGGCTCACCTTCATCATTACCTACATGTTGATGGGATGGATCAGAACTGTTTCTCTGAAGCACTTTCATCGCTGTCAAACTTAATAGAGGACTATAATCAGCTTGAAGCTGCTAACAGTGGGCCTGCAGTAGATCCACCAAGATTGAAGATAGTGATGTAGCAATGCAGGGACATAGTAGGAAAAATTCAATTATTTGCACAAAAAAAAAAAATGTGCATGCAATCTAACCCACGGTGAGCACCACTCAAGTTGGCTGGATTCAGTTGGAAAACCTAAGACCAGTTCTAGTTGATAAATTCTTAACAAGTGATCTTTTGTGACAATCAGAATTACTGTTACTCTTGAAAGAAAGTGGAAACATTCAGTTTGCCCAACTGTTTCATAATGTATTTTTTTATTTTGCACAGAGACTGTACTGAGATTGGATAATACAAATCTCAACGTACATATTGTGAAATGCACTTTTATCTCAAGCACTGTTAGTTTTGTATGTATATTTTTTGAAATGAAACCATTTTGAATATAAATATTTCTCATGGTTTTTATATTAATACCTTATAAGTGTAAAATAATTCCTTGTTTTGAATTTGGAATTATTACCTGTGCAATATTTGCTGACTGTCCTATTGACCTATGAGGTTTACTGCAGACAGAAATCCCAATATGAAGTAAAAGCTGTCTAGTTTAGAATCCAGTTCCCTGTTTCAGATTCTATCAGTTACTCCAATTTAACTGAGGTTTAGGCACACACACTGCTAGTTTTATTGGATGTTATTCTAATTCAGAGCCAAGTGTGATGCAGTCTTTCAGAAGTCTGTGGCTTTGAGTGAGATGCATTTTTCTATGTGTTCTTGAAAATGAAACACTGTCATAATTATTAATTATTATTATAATCATTATGCGGACCAGGATCCTTCCAGTTTCTTCTGATGGTTGGGTAGAAAGATTAACAAAAACAGCAGTTATAGAGCAAATCTTCAGGTTGAGAGTAAAATGAAATTCTACAGTCTCTATTTCTACCAAAATATATATACAGTATTGCTAGTTTTGCTATGCTGTTGACTGAGATTTGGGGAGTTACTGCTAAATGCAAACTAAATTATATGGGCATGTTGAGTTATGAAAGGTGGACATTTTGAATCATATTGTGATGCGTAGATATTTTGAAGAAGATACCTACCAACTCCAAAAAGATGAATTTTTGAAAGTTATAACAAGCAAGCCATATCTATAACATAAAATGGGTCCATTCCATGTGCATGAAGATGTTTTTCTCAAGTATATAACCAGGTTGAAGTAAATCTGTTTTATTATATTCAGGAATTGTGTTGAAATCAACACACCAATTGAAATCAACACATGAGGCCGCTAATTATTTGCTTCTTGCTCAGAGTGACTATAATACTGCAAATAAGTGTTTTTTTCTCATATGGTTCCTTTTTATTCTTAAGGTTTAAAGGCATTCAAAACTATTTTAAAATAATCCTTTTGGTTAATATTTTATATACTGGATAGTGAATTGCATTCAATATGGACGTGGCCACCTTTTTCATGGCAAAAAAAAAAGGAGGGGGTATTTTCTTTCCACACATTTCTTATAAAAGCCTGAGTTCAGAAAAGAAGTCTCCTGGATCATCACATATCTTTTGACAAACACAAGATGTAATCCACATCATCTTCCACTTGATGGATGCTTCCTCGGGGCAATCAAACTGTACTGTAATCATTACAGACTTATTGGGTATGCAGCATCTCTTATCCAGGCAGATTCCACAAAACACAGGTTTGTATATTTGTCTGCTTGTGCATCCAGAGAAGACTAGTTTCTCAGCTTTAGCGAGCTGAAAGGTGGGCCGACACGTTTTTCCTTTTGGAATCTCAAAAATACACACAGAAAACATAGAAAATTATGGTCAATATGCATACTGTATTACATAGTAGAATTTAGGGCAGCTTTTTACGTAATTTGGTCAAGTAAATTTATAATGGGCTGCCAGCATAAGAACTCAATGCAACTGATGTAAAATGCCTACCCCCTCCATCAGCAATCACTAAAACAGACAGAAGGCAACAAATCCTTAATTACAAGTAATTGGTAGATATAAATGTAGGAAAAGGCCCACAGAACTAAAATGACTGAGCTATTAATCCTGACTCCTGTTCCTCGACCCTACTATTTCCTAGCCCATAACTCAACTAAAGGGCAAAATGATAGCTCTGCACAATCATCCATGCACTATATTTCTTTTTAAATCTGTATTCATTAAGCATTTGCTTTCTGAGTAAAGAGGCAGTTTGGGCCTTACAATTTACCTTCAGAATCTTTGTAAAATTTGCTTGGCAGGGTTGAATATAACACAGTCTCTTTTCCTTCCTCATTTCACATTTACTGTTTCCATTGGTCACCCTGTCAGAGATGCCAATACCACAAGTTCGGGAACAAGGTGTCCATGGAGTTGTTTGTACGAGGCATTTCTTTTTCAAAATAAGAGGAACATTTCTGAAAGCTAAAAGGCAGAAATATATTATTTTTTTACATTTTAAACTAAAGGCTAAAAATATTGAATGATACCTCAGCACGTAAACCATAATAGGATAAGATAAAATATGGCAAAAATGATTTTAAAAATGGCACTATATTTAAGTCAGGGGTCTTCAAACTTGGCCCTTTTATGACTTGTGGACTTCAACTCCCAGAATTCCTCAGCCAGCATGGCTGGCTGAGGAATTCTGGGAGTTGAAGTCCACAAGTCATAAAAGGGCCAAGTTTGAAGACCCCTGATTTAAGTTCATAAGCTTAAGGTTTTTTGCAGAATTGGCCAATGGATGTGTGCCTCTTCAAATTTTCATGACATTTCACAGGATTTTGGTACCTCTTACTCTTGAACTTAATTCTATATGAATTTGATTTTCTTCAAGAGGAATGACCAAACTTAAAGATTTTGAGCACTAACGATTCTCTGTGTTAAACTGTTTTTTTAAAGTCTCCATTAGCAAATCCTGATGGGAGTTTCAGAGAATGACTGACCAGACATAAACAGCTCAAGGGACAAAGCAGAAGAGCCAGGATACCTGGGAAGTAAACAGCAGCTTAAAATCTCAGTGCAGGAAGCAAAGTAAAAACTGTCACAGATCTGAAATAAATAAAGCGAGGTTACAAAGCGGCATATTTTAACAGATAGTATATTTAGATTTATTGTATGTAACGTAATTGCATTGCCTTTTCTACAGGGACTTGTTAACTAGGACAGTGAATGAAAAAAGCAAGAAAGACAGCGGACATTCCAATAAAGCTTCGCATCTGGCAAAATAAACGACTGTGAAAACAATTATTTATAAGGCTGCGTGCAAACCATGTATTAATAGCATAAAAGTGGTCAGCTGCTTGGTTTTTAGAATTTGAGGCAGCTTTTCCACAATTGCTTATTTATCCTAATATGTCAGGTGTGAGAAAAGGATTGGTATCCTTGAACCCCAAATTAAAAAGTGGAGCTTCCCAGCAAGCTTGAAACAGGCATCAGCTTTTCTGGCCCTGAGTTTGACATCATGCAGTAGGTCAGGCATTTCTTCCTCCCCTGCCCTCACAAAGAAAGCCAATCTCTCAAGGTAAACGTTTCACATGAGATTGCAGAAATCACACAAGATCTCATGATAATGCCAGACTATCCTGAAACTTTAGCAGCCATGTGCATGATTTTGAATGGATTCTAATTTACGGGGGAAGTAGAATATTCTTGGATATCTGGCAGATGTGGAGAGACCAGCCCTGTTCTCAAATCTTGTTGCTTTTTGGTAAAAAGAAAAAAAAAGAGCAGCCCTATGGTGGAGATAGATGGCAACTAAATTTAACAAATAAAATACTTATTATTAGTTTTTTTTTTAGTTAATGAGATACGTCTTCTGTTCTTTTCTTTTTTTTTAACAGCAATAATATTTCATTGGTCCAACCTTGTATACCTGACATTATTCGGTAATGTCTTGATCGCCATTCTTCCAAATGCCCTAAAGCACAGTTGGAATGTCCATCCTTCTTTTTGTCCTTGTGCAATGCACAGTCATTTGATGCTGACTTCGGGATGAACACCGGTGTGCATCCAATGGCACCGTTCACACACAGGCACGAAAACAGAGGAGAAGGCTGGAAAGATTGGCCATTGGTGTAGTACATACCATTTAGCTCACAGCCAACGGCTATCATATCTTGAAATAGCAAAACAGAATAAATAAATGTCAGGGAAATCAATTAAATATAAATATCGCAGGCAATATGTTTGAAGTTACCTATCAAGAAAATGGATGGAATATAAATTTAATAAATAATGAAGCCTGTAATTAGTATTAAAGAATGTTTCGCATTATTCAAAACACTTTGCATGCACATAAAAACACATGCAGGTTTGTTAAGATTTGAGGCATTCTTGTTTGATAGTTCATATTTTCTGTTGTTCTTCAGTATTTTCCATAGACAAAAAAACAACAACAGGATCTAATGGTATATCTCCATTATCTCAGCTTTCTAATCCTAAAAATCTTTTTAAAAGGGGAAATCTATTTAATTAGCTTTGGAAAGCTTTGGTGGGACTAGATTCCTAACAATTAAGAAAGTTCCAGTTCAAAAATTCACTTGTTCAATTAATTTTCAGTGTCGTTAATAGCTAAAGAATACGTTCTGTTATTTCAGAGAGTGATACAAGCCACTATTTCAGAGTGTGCTGCCTTATCTCTGTTTTGGAAGAAAAATAGCAGGGTACAGAACGTGGGTCAGTTGGGAGTGCCCTTTCTTTGCGGCCCTGCGGCCCCTTGATAAGAAATAGAAAAGAAAACAGTGGAGACTTACATGCACATATTCCTCTTTCATACCTAGGCTTATCTGCAGAGTAATCACAGTAGAGTCCCTTGTGATGGTCACAGACCTCTGCTTCATTACAGGTGGTGTTTGCTTGTTTGGCACACATCCAGCAACATCCACAGCCATCTCTCAGCAGGCTCACCCCAGGCCTGCAGCTTGGCACAGGTGGGCATCTGCAGGGCCAGTGACATAACTCTTGGTGCTGATGCAGTTCACTGTTGGCTGCGCCTTCTCCACTCTTTCCTTGATGTTGCCTTTGGCCTGATGCCCTGAAAGAAAGCTTTCATACAGGTGGACTCATCTGAGAGCTGGAAAGCTTGCAGTGACATATTACGACTTGTTTTTTTTCCAAGTGCAACAAAATCCTGAATATTAATATCCTTTTATTACAAGAGGGTGGGTCACTCTACAACCTGTACAATTACTCTTCCACCTCAATGATTCCTAATACACAAAATAGCATAATGCATACAAGTCTATTTAGGAGTCCTAAAAGTAATGCCTAATGTGTTTCCCTACAGCCTGATCTCATGAGCCATTGAAGATTCAGGACCAAAGCAAGAGAACAATATGTCTATCATCTATTAATGAAGAGAAGGATGAGGGGTGGCATGATAGCAGTGTTCCAATATCTCAGGAGCTGCCACAGGGAGGGAGTCACAGGGAGCACCTGAAGGCAGGACAAGAAGCAATGGATGGAAACTAACCAAAGAGAGAAGCAACCTAGAATTAAGGAGAAATTTCCTGACAGTTAGAACAATTAATCAGTGGAACAACCGGCCTCCAGAAGTTGTGAATGCTCCAACACTGGAAGTTTTTAAGAAGAGACTGGGCAGCCATTTGTCTGAAATAGTATAGGGTTTCCTGCCTGAGCAGGGGGTTGGACTAGATGACCTCCAAGGTCCCTTCCAACTTTATTATTATTATTATGATCATTGCACAGTCAGCCAGATGTTCAGACTGGATTTGGCATTTTGTCTACCTATCGAGTCCTTACCAAGGACCTGGGATAGGCAGACGTGGATGTTTGATGGTATTACAGATATCGTCGCAGGATGGAAGCAGTTGTTGTTGTTGTTGTTGTTGTTGTTGTTGTTGTTATTATTATTATTATTATTATTATTATTATTATTATTATTATCTTCCTTGGCTAAACAAAGGCAACCATTAGCCTTGCCACAGAAAAAGACATTTTCTCTTATATTTCTGAAGCACAAGACTATCAACCAAATGACAAACACCCCCTACCAGGGATATCAAGGCAAATGAGGCCAAATAGGACATCTGTGTCACATCTTGGTCTAAGCATGACATTTCTTGGCATGCAGGCATAGTGAAAACTGATTTAACTGGACTGCAATTGACTTACATATCTATGTGCTCTCTTCAGCTTTGTTTAATATCTCAAAGAGCCAAGTCAAGTGTGCTTGGTTCAGCAATACATGCATTAAGAATCCAGATGGAAGGAGACTTTGTCTGGAGTTGCATTGGAGTGGAACGACTCCATATCACTCAGGGCACACAGGCAGGTCAAGACAATTACCTCAGGAAGATTCATTACTATATTTCTCTGCCGATTGGGGTAAATGGCCAAAATAACTTTATTGGCCTTGAGAGTATATACCTATGTGGATCAGGGCAGTTCATGGAGGAGGATGTTGATGCTGCAAAATATTTTCACCCAGTTTTACTCTCAGTCCACATGGAAAGCAGAGACCAGCAAATGTGTCCTTATATACATTTATACAAATGTGTCCTTATATACATTTATACTTAAGGATGTTTCCTAGATGTTTTCTTCTCTGATTCAATACATTACAGATGGATTTAACTCCAGCTCCTATCACCCCAAATTTGGACTGCACCTTAACATCAAGAAAACAAAGATAACAACAACTGCAGAGAACACACAGGTCAGAGTGCAGATCGACAATGATACCATCAAAACAGTAAAGGAATTCATCTTCCTGGGCTCTAAAATCGACCAAAGTGATGACTGCAGCCCTGAGATTGGAAGGATGTGTAGCACTTGAAAAGATTAGTTAACACAATAATTTTTCCAATTACTACTTATGGCTGCGAAACCTGGGCTCTGAAAAAGGCAGATAGGAGAAGGGTGGATGCCTTTGAACTGTGATGCTGGAGGCAACTATTACACACCTTGTGGACTGCAAAAATAACAAACGAAGTGCTAGGCCAAATCGCCCCCAAAATATCACTTTAAGCCAAGACCCCCAAACAGAGGCTGTCATACTTCAATCACGTCATGAGAGCTGACTCACTCGAAAAGTCAATCATGCTGGGCACGATCAGAAGAAAAAGAAGGGGCCACTGTAGTAGCTGCTGACTGGACACTATGAAGGATGACATCGGGATGACTATGGCGGATCTGAAGGAGGTGGTGTGAGAAAGAGGTGCATAGAGAGTGTTGGTCTATAGCAGGGATGTCAAACTGCCGGCCCGTGGGCCGGACACATCATCCGGAAGCCACGCCCACCCGATTGCCGGCAATGGCAAAACCGTCCCGATACGTTGCACGATGTCACGTGACATCGCGAGTTTCACATGTCTGGTCTATAAAGTGATTGAGGGTCAGATATGACTAAATGGCTAACGATGACGCCTATCACCCTCAATCAGCACAGCCAGTGGGTATGCTAACCAAAGATTATTGCAGTTGCAGGACAAAAAAAGTACCAAATTAAGATATTCTGGAACAAAGAACATTTGCTTTCCTACAGAGACTTCCCATACTACTTTTCATTTAGAGAAGGTTCATATAGCACTCTAATCCATACTATAATTTGGCTTAGCCTGTTGTATGCACCAATCATTGTAATTTGTAAAACAATATAGTTTGGTGCTATTTGTAAACCTTCCCATCTGGAGTTTATTCAACAAAGCACAACACTTTTACAGGGTTATATCCTTGGTTACAGCATTCTCCAACCTGGACTCCAGTTGGGAATTCTTTGAATTGCAGTGCCAAATTATCACAGAGCACTGGATTCTGTACTTAAATTGAAATAAAACAAAAGCTAGCTTCATTCTTCAATTGTGGTGTTTTGCCTCCCTTGAAGTAGTCAGACATCATGTTTTTTGCTCATGGAAATGTTCATGCCCCTAATTTTAATGATCTTTATCATTTTATTTTTTAAAAATTATAATTTTAATAATGCTGTGTGGTATCATTCAGGAAGCTGAAAGTCTTATTGAGATGCTAACTTGGAGGCATAATGGACCTGCATATTTCATGCAAGGCAAATATTTGAGAATATCTAAAATCATTTTTTCCTTTTTATTTCTTTTTTGTATTTAATTCCATACACTATAACAACTCTTCTTTCAGCTCTAGTTCTGGTTTGGTTAATCAACCAGAAGTCAATCTTTCAAAAGTCCTTTCCAGAATTAAAAAAAAACTAACGAGTTGAGCAATCAATTAGAAATAAAATTAAAAAGCAATAAAATAAAATAAAATAGGCTACCAGATCTGAGCTGCAAAAATCCAGAGAACCACCAGATGGCAGCAAGGTAACATACAAAATACTACCTTACCCAGATTTTTGCAGCTCTATCTGTTGAATATGCAATCAGTAAATTCAGGTAAACCTTTAATCCGTCCTACTGTAGACTGTAGTGTGGATCCGGATTATTTATGTCCTACACTTTGAAATGAAAGGAATTTGAGTCATTTTGAAATATTCACACCAATTTAAGTAGGACTTTCATTCTATTAAGATAACAAAGAGCCAATTTGCAATTAATATCATATGACATAATCCTATTACACTGGATCCATGCAAAAGAATAGCTTAATTTATGTTAATTAAATTATAGCATGATTTAGGAAGCATATTTTCACCATAAAAACAGATAAACAATTTGAGTTTTGAAGAGTATATTAAAATTATCCCTTAATAAAGCATATGCTTAACAGATCAACAGATTAGATCACCTTAAAAATTTTAGATGTCCCCCATTTTATCCCTTACAGTAATCTGCCTTTTTATCATTTGAATGTTCTACAATATATTCCTAGTTTGGTCTTCTTGTGTTCACATTATAAGAATTAACACTTCAGCTTTCTCAATTAACTTCATAGGGCAAAAATTAAAATAGAAGCACTTTGTAGGAATCTCATGAGGAAAAAAATGTTATTAAGCAAAATGCCTCTTCTGTAAATCCATACTAAAAAGTGAGAGAATTAACTGTTTTATAAAGTCTATTTCTGATAAGTTTGGATAATTTTTAGTGGTCATGCAAAGATGTAGTTGAAGTGAAAGCAGCTCTATAACATTCTGTATCTTTAAAAGATGAATAATTTGTGCTATGAAATTACAATAGGATCTTAAACAAAGGAGCCAACAGCTTATACTGTGGTTGTTATTTATACTTATAAACACATATATTTTATACACAAATTGAAAGCTTGTGGGGGGGAAAGGATTTCAATCAAGAAGTTGTGATAAAAAGTGTGACTTCAAACAGGCAACTAATGCAAACAATTAGAAGCAATTGATTATTATGCCCTACCCTTTTCTCTAAGTAAGATTTGCTTGTTCGGATAACAGATCACCCTTCGGTATGACAAGGTCATCTTTCTAGACAGCTCACTTACCTGCTGAGTATAAGGGATTGTAAGAAGGGTGGAGATGAGGACCCACTGCATTTTCTTGGGATGGCAGAAGTGAAAAGCAGAGAGTGCGCGAACAGGCTGAGCTGTGCAGGAGCCCAGGCTGTTGACAAAGTGTCCTCTGTCTACCCTGCCAGGTTCCTCTCTTCGGCACGTTGACAAAGACCCACAGATTCATATTTGGAATCCTCCACCAAGACGAAGCTTTGCCCTCAATCTGTCAAGTAGTTCTTTCTTTCTTCTGGAGCACCGTCTCTTCCATAGGATGGTTTGGTCACAATGACTTTTCGGAATGTCTTTCATTTGAAAGGCTTCTTCCTCATCTGAGAGCATTTTTGGAGCCTGAAGTATATTCCATTTTTTTACAATTTAAATCCAGCAGATGCTGAGGGTGAACTCTTGTTTGCCCATTTCTGGTATATACCCTAGAAAGCATGGGTTTACGTTTACGTTTGTTTATTTATTTATATATTTATTTAAATGATTTATAGATCCATGAGAATATCAGTATTGGGATGTGGCAATATTAACAAATGTCCAGTTCCTAGAAAAGGAATACAAGAAAGTTAAGCAGATATACGTAATTAAATACAGTATGGTAGCAGACAATCTCCATTTGACAAACCAATTAGAGGTGTCACTGTTTAACCTTTTCCCAACTTATCTAGCAGACTGCCAACATGACTCTGTCCGAGCAAACATGTCTATGAATTTCATATTAAGGAGTAATCTTCTGTCAGGGGTAAAGTCTGTCTCCTAGAGTGTGTATCAGGAAGTTTCCTGTTAGGGCTTTTATTATGAAAAGATGTGAATATTTCATTATAACTCAAGTTCCATTGATTTCAAAGCATAGGACATAAATATAATTCAAATAAACTCTAGATAGACCCCTGGAGACAGTGAATTTGAGATTTTTATTACTCCCATAAATATTCTGGGCAGGGAGGGGAACAGATGCTAGCCAGTGTAAGCAAGGATAATATCCATCCTTATCCACACACACACACACACACACACACACACACACACTGAAGGCAGGAGGAAGCTAGACGTCATTACAATGCAAAATTGCTTACAGCAGTAGTCAAGTATTTGTTTGTTTTTAGGCAGATATTTTCTCTTTTGGCATTTCCTGAACTGGGTGACCATGCAACATTTAATACTGCGTCCCAAAATTATACAAATGTGCGAACACTGTAGGGATTAATTCAGCCATTTTTATGCCATGCATTTTATGCCATGTAAAAGATCTATGGTTGTGATCTTTGCTGATTTGCCATAGTTGGTCTTATAGCTCTCTAGCTCTGTAAAATAGTAATATCAGCATTACCAGTTGCTTAAGGAACATTTATAAAGAATTATTCAGGGAATTTTTAGCATTGGTTAGAAAAATAGTTCTCAAGAAATGTCAGAGAAAGCAAATATGTCCATCCTAAAGTTGCTTTTTCAAAAGGCAGGTGTTTTTCCTTGAAGACATTTCACTTCTCATCCAAGAAGCTTCTTCAGCTCAAGTATGCCCATGTTGTACTTTATTTCCTCGCACCCTCCCACAACTTCCTTTTTCACTCTTCATTGTAACCACTCGAAAGACATTTCTGTTCCTCAGAATATGATGGTGAGCTTCCCTAACCCTTCTTCCAGGAACTTCAGGCTGAAGGGAACCATGATATACAGTATCTTGCAAGATTTGTTTGCAATGTTCTTTAGAGCAGTGGTTCTCAACCTGTGGGTCGGGACCCCATTTGGGGTCGATCGACCATTTCACGGGGGTCGCCAAGCAAGGCTGTCCGCCATTTTTCCCCCCTTTTCTGGCAGGTGCCTTACCTCCCTTGGGCTGGGCCAGCTGGTGGTCGGCCTGCTCCGTCTCTGCCGCTTGCCAACTACGCCTCGGCCGGCGCAGGGGGCGGAACCACGCATGTGCGGCGCTCCCGGGCAGGGAAAGTCCTCGACTTACGACCGGTTTAGTCCTCGACTTACGACCAGTTGGGGTCGCGGCATTAAAAAGGTTGAGAACCACTGCTTTAGAGCAACAAAGTTGTCTTAGGGCTGCAGCACAAGCAGGTTGGTGACTTCTACCACATTTCCAAAGTCTAAATTTTAGGAAGCATGCCGGCTTCAAGTACGCAGGTTACCAGGAGGATGGAAGTTGAACAGTTTGAAAAAAAAAATCTTGATTCACAGCAATACCAAGGAGAAAGCCGCTGAATTATTTCAGTGTTTCTCAAGAAAGTGACAAGAGTTTTCTTCTGTTTCTTTAAACTTTACATTTCCTAGCTGCAAATTCGATCTGCTAACCTTTTTTTTCTTCTAGAATTTTTTTCTTTGATTTATTTATTTGTTTATTGTTTTATACTTTATGGTGAGCTATTTTAAATATAATTTTTTGCTGGATAGTTGAGATGTAAACTAAGTAACCCCATAAGGTCATAGAATTTTTATGAAAGAGTAACTCATTAATTGCTGGATTTAGGAATATATTGAGAGAGACAGAGACACGGATATAGAAATAGATAGGATAAATTGGTATTGCTATAATGATTCAGATATCAATTCCCCTTTTGAAATACAATATACATCTTTGTTTCTGCCAGTCAGTTCAAGGGTTTAAATATAGCTGCTATAGAAATATGTATTCAATGACAAGCTCCATAAAGAAGAGATGGCTTGAGGTTCTCCTTTTTTTTTTTTTTAGTTTTTCACAAAGGTTCTGTGATGGGAAATACTATTCACCCATTTACACACATGTGAGTGAATGGATAATCAAGTTCTCTGTTTCCATGGAAATGCCAGCTGGAAGCCATGCATAAAAGCATTCCCTTACGTTCAGCTGTTGAAATGGGGAGGGCGGCTTTAATATTCCTTTTGGACCCAAGAATGCTGGCGATGGTTTGTGTTTTGCAAAATATATCTCCTATAAAAAGCTGTGAAAACAGTACCCAAGTCAGAATGATCCAAGAAAGTAATGATGAATTTAAGGCTAATTTGCACATAATGAAATTGTAGTCATCTAAATTATTAAATGACATAGAAGCATGCTCATGCATAAAAGACTTTCCTTTGAGACATTTGTCAAGGGATGAAAAGATAGAAAGCTATTCTACGTACTGATGCTGTATTAACATTAACATTAAAATAATACTGAAGTTTGCACCCAGTGTGGATGTCAATAATTTGCAGTATCTCCTAGAAGATAATGGGATGCAGGCTTCAAGTATACTGCAAGGTAGTTTCTGAATTAGAAAACCTAAATTTGAATAAAGTCATGCTTGTCACATACTGGCAAAATGTGTCAAAACTGATTGTAGCTTGGATGCTGCATATGGCATAGGTATGACTAAGGCTGACAATCTAGTCTACACCTTCTTTATTTTATTTTTTAAAAAGTTATATGAAAGCCTTGATTGTCCAAAGTCAAGATGGATGGAGAAGATCAATATCTATCCCCCCCATCAGCTGACAACTATGACATATGGACATACATGATATGGAATGCGTGGAGGGCGAAGGGGTCAGGTACAGGAGAGATTGCTTACAGAAATTGCTTTTTTTCCCTTCCCCTCATCCCCTGCATTGCAGAACAGAGAGATTGGAGAAGTTTATGTCAACCCCGAGGGACTTTATAGATGGAAGTTGCTTAGAATGATCTGTCCCCATCCTGGCCCTTTGGGCCTGGTGCATCCATCACCACAGTAATTAAATCTTATTTACCTTGCTGCTGGTACTTCTTTACTTTTCACCTTTCCAAGTGTTATAGTCTTCTCAAGAGAGCTAGATATTTGCATAATATGTGCATAATATGATAATTTGAGCTTAGTCATTTGTACCTCAAGTGAGAGGTCTGAATGCATGTGGTCTATGATTCATTGGTTTGTTTTCTTGGCTATCCATGGTATTCTTCAGAGCTCACAACATTAATAGTCTTCCTACCTTGCTTCTTCGAAGTCCAATTTTCACCTCCATAAAGTATCATAAAGAAAATTATTGCCTTCATTATTTGATATTTGTGATGATGTGTAGGCATATCCCCACATCTGGATATATATTTTTAAGACCAAGGCTAGTCTGCAGTGTACTGTATCTATTAACTGCTGGTGCTTTTAGTATTGATAGTCAGTCATAAAAGGCAAACATTATCCACCATTTCAGGATGTTCATTGTCAGTTCTGAGGCTGGTTCTTATACTTGTTGTCATTAGTTTGGACTTCTTTATGTTTAACATTTAGTCATTTAATTTTAGTTTAGTTCTTTTTTCATTTTTCATGTCCTGAGTAGTAAAATATTACTGCTCCATAGTATACCAATTAAATTCTGCAAAAAAAAGCCTTTGTGTTCTAATTCCTGTCCTTTTATCTGCATTATTTTTGAATAAAAAAATATCACTTTCAAATTCTGTGGTATTACTGATGTTACCTAGTTTGGTAATGAAATGTCTGCAAGTGAACAAGTACACAGAGCACCAAGGACTCCACAATTCAACCCCAAGCTATAAATATTATCTTTTACTGGCACTTTCAAATTCATTTGATTTCATTCTTTCAAACGTTTACTTTATTCAACATTTAAAAACAAAACAAAAGTGCAGTAAAAATCCTAGGGTGTCTAAAAATAATTGTAAGATTAATTAATGATTTTGTTAAATAAACTATTGACTACAATCCATGGGTTTTGAATGAAGTTCCAAAGTCTTTCTGGACAGAAGTTAAACAGCTGTTTCTGGTTCTGGGATATGATAACATTTGCATAATTTTATGCAAATGTCAGAACAAAATTAGGCCAAAAGAAAATGGTGTAAGTGCCAAAAGCATAATAATATATTATTAAGAGGGATGGGAATCAAAATTTACAAAAGAAAGCTATGGGTGAAAGATGGCTGACATGCAAGAATTTCTTTCAGAGTAATTCAAAAGATATAATGGTTGATCTCAAAGTTCATAACAGAAGACTTATTACTGATGGGGAGCCAGAAGGTTTAAAAGCAAAATGTAAAAAAAAAATCGGCTTTTTCCCCTAAGTATAACACAACACATATTTCTGTTTTATTTGCACCACAGGAGATCATATCATGGGAATAAATGCATAACATCATAAATGTCTCCACAAATTATTGGCATGAACATTAAGTTTTATGATTTCACAGTTGGGTTAAAAGAGGAAAAGAAAATTAGTGTAGCACCAAGGAAAGCTTTTACTTCAAATGCCACATAAGGGAATATAGAAAGCAGCAAAGAGAGAAAATTGCTTTCCATTTAAATGTGCTTTTTAATATTGCCCTGTGTGAAAGACCTTCTGAGGACATATAATTTGAGTAATGATGCCTATCCATTTTTATTTTGCAGCAGAATAATGATAAAGCCAATCTATCTTTAGAGCACTTGTAACAGCATTAATGGTAGGTGGTTACCAGTAGCATGGTTTGTCAAGAACAAGCAGGCTAATCTGGACTTCCATTGCGTTAGCCACAATTATGCTAGGGTCACCATGCAACAAAATAATAGATGCAAGAATAGCAATAGAATCAAAGATAGGCACTAGCATAGCAACTCTTTGGTTATACACCAACCTTAAAGTTTCTCACTGATGATGGTTCTCCATTAGATACACAGAGAGTAATCAACATGAACTAATGCTATCGTATGAGACATGTAGACAAAGCAGAAGTCGTCAGATTAGATGGTATAACCGGTATGGTAGCTTAGCATGGAAAAGATGTTCATGTAGTAAACCCTATATTAACCATGCATGCAAATCTTATTTATTTTGTTGATTTGCAGTCAAAGATCATATTACTAATCAATATGCTACAATGTCAGGTGTCCTGAGATGGCCATCACAGACCTGTCTCTGGCAGTACATTTCTTAGGCCCTTTCCCCCTACTGAGTTAAATTACTGATGTTTATCCTCTCGATATCACAAAACAATAATAGCATAAACATTGCTCTATGCATTTTTGATCTCTAGCCTGTTTTTATTGCATCTGTTTTAAGACATTGCTGAATACTGTCCTCCTGATTTGTGACAATACTATTTCTTGTAGGTAATCAGGGAAACAACAAATGGGGTAATGATATGTGGGAAGGACCTTGGGAGATAGGAGGAAGAGCCACAGGCTAAATAACTGTCATGCAAAAAGTATCTCACAGAAACAGAGGAGATGTGGGAAGCATTTCAAAAGGGAACCTCCCTAGTTTTCTGGAGAGTAAAAGGAAAAGAGGGAATAACTACTTTCAGGCTTGCAAAAAATAGAGAGTTAGTATTCATAATTGTGCTTCTTTCTGAAATATATTGAGGAGCTAATAATCTGATTTCAGGTTCCAGCCTGGATTGTTTTGTCAGAATCTTCTTGAATATTTTTCAAATTAAAGTAAGCTGGAGAGAGAGGGGAGGGAGGGAGAGAGAAGGGGAGAGGGAGAGGGAGAGGGAGAGAGAGGGAGAGGGAGAGGGAGAGGGAGAGAGAGAGAGAGAGAGAGAGAGAGAGAGAGAGAGAGAGAGAGAGAGAGAGAGAGAGAGAGAGAGAGAGAGAGAGAGAGAGAGAGAGAGAGAGAGAGAGAGAGAGAGAGAGAGAGAGAGAGAGAGAATACTAACGGGGAGGGAAGCAAATCAGCAGTGATTGTGCAATTAATTAGGCCATATTGATGGAGAATTGAAAATGACTAGCTGCTGAGGTAATGAGGGAATGAATGACTAAAACTGAAAAATACACCAGAACTGTACAACAACAAAGCCCTGTTAAAAACCCTAATATTATTTTCTTGACTTTACAATGAGAAAAGGTGGGGCAGCTTAAAATAAAGATACATCTCAAAATAAAGATGTATTTCAGAATGCTGTTAAAACAGAGAAGCATAAATGTGCTGCCCTTTTTCTCCGGGAGGGAAATAGTAGCGCTCTGCTGTTCTGATTTTTATCTTGTACAAACACTAAAGAGTTTGGAGTCAAAACTAGGGAGAAGGGAAAGAAGGATGGGTAGGAAAAGAACTGATGATGAAGCAAGGCACTAACGAAGGAAGCAAACGCTGGGAGAGAGATAGCTTGTGTGGAGGATGACTGGTGGCCAGAGAAGAAGGGAATGCTTGCACCTCTTCATCCAACCACGATCAGACTTACCTCAGGGATCACCTGATTTCAAGATAATCTGTTGACAAACCATTACGGATTGATGCATCTTGAATGTGAAGTGGTATTAACTTGATGAGGAAATACTGCATTAGAAACTAACATGTCTCATGACAATCTAAGACTGATTAATTCATGGGCTTGGGAGGGAAAAGCAACGTTGTGCGGAGAAAGGAGGAGACTGCTGTGGTCAGAACATGATCGGTGTGATTGTGTGCAAGTAGTCAAAGGGTTTAGGCTACTTCTGTGGCACACTGACTTTGTTGGCATTGACTAGCAATGGGTCTTTGTGCACTGAAGGAAGAATTTTTCAAGTCCTTTTAGGAAATGCTGGAGAGAGAATTTGGGGGTCTTCGACTTGCAAAGGACATCCTCTATCACCGTTGCTCTCCCAGATGCTCTGCCCTTTGGAGATTTTGTTTCTTTATCTGTGCTAAAATTCAGAATGCAACATTAAATTATTCAAGAAAATTTTCATCCTTCCGCTAAAACAATAGAATGCCCTCTCATTTTATATAATGAATAGCCATGGAAAAACATGCTGCAAACTACACACTAGAGGTCACTCTTATAATAAAAGAATACACCATTTAAGAGAAACTGAAAGCCATACATTATTTCACTCAGAATGCATAATCAAAAATTGTTTAAAACATTACTTGGATTAGTCAGTATAATAAAATTCAATTAGGATACATCCATTATTGCAGATCTGGTGTTACTGTAAAATGCTGCTTCTTGCTCCTTAGAGGGGGGGAAAACCCACAAATAAAGGATACTACTATTCCTCTCTGACATGTCTATATGGGGGGAGGGGTTGCCCCCACCTCTGGCAATGTTAAATCAATTTAGGCTCCAATCCGATGTGTTAAAACCAGGAAGCTGTTGGTTTACAGAGGTCACTTTAATCTGTGGCTGAATGCATCAAAGGGTATTGCTAATATATGGAGAAGACCTTTAGGTCAATAGGAAAGTATATCCTTCACAGATAAAAAAAATGTAATTCCAATTCCTGGCATTTTCAAATAAGGCAAGATAGATAAAGTCCCTGATTGGAAAGATCCATTTTAACAGTTTAAAAAAAATATTGTTGCACTATTAAGCGGGGAGGAGATTGCATATGCAAGCCTTAAAGTTGGTGTTGACTCCTGGCAACTGCCTGAACTAGTCCCTGCAGTTTTCTTGGCAAAGGATTTTTGGATTTGGTTTGCTATTGCCTCTTTCTTAGGACTGATGGAGAATGACTGGCTCAAGATCACTGAGCTGGCTTTGTGTCTAAGGCAGGGCTAGAATTCATGTCTATGAAGATTCTCAGTCATCCAGGTCATAGATATCCCAAAGATGCTTTTTCACAAGGCAACTGGACTTTCTTGTTTTTCTTTGAAGACATTTCGTTTCTCATCCAAGAAGCTTCTTCGGGTCTGACTGGATGGTGGGGAATGGAAAGATTTATACTCCTGCAGAATGCAAAAGAACAGTTGTCTGCAGGAGTATAAATCTTTCCATTCCCCACTATCCAGTCAGACCTGAAGAAGCTTCTTGGATGAGGAGCGAAACATCTTCAAAGAAAAACAAGAAAGTCCAGTTGCCTTGTGCAAAAGCATCTTTAGGATAGCTAGAATTCATGGTTTCCTGTTTCATCCAGTGCCTTAACCACTACATATAATGCTAATAGCAATTTAAAAATAAAACTTTCCAGCCTACCCAATTATAATTAACTTGCTACTTCTGAAGTAGATGTTTCTTAATAATGTTTCCAAATCCTCTTCATCACATATCTTCTACTTGTGTTAATTGGTTGGGAATGGTGTATCTTTTTTTTTTATTTACATGTATTTATATTGTATTTTAATTCTTTTTAGCCATCCAGAGTCATATTGGTGAGATGGGCAGTCATATACATTAATACAAATAAATAAATTCAGGGCACTTTGATCCACTCTCAGATAAAGCCATCCAACCAGCCTCATACAACTTGCTGTGCATTTCCCAGTACTACATTTGGTGCTCTAAGATAATATTCGTCCTCCTTAATGAATGCACAAGTTAGCCTAAAATAGAGTTGTGCACTTTCCACTAGACAAATTGGTCTGTCAAAATTGCTAAATTTGGTTTGATTTTGATTGGTGTTAGAAGGTGCTGCATTTGAATTATATTTAGATTAGCTAGCTATTTATTTATGGTGTTACAGTCATTTTCTTCTGTTCCTTGACCAAAAATGCAATCAGTCAATACTTTTAGATACATAAGGTACATCACTTCAGACAAGTGCCCAGAGTCACCAGGAGACAGGCAGCATATAAATTGTATTCTTATAGTTCTCCACACAGTCAGCTATAGGTGTTTAGACTGGATTTGACATTTTTGTCCACTTACTTTTGTCCTAAGGCTGGGATAGGCAATGTTGTTCTTTGATGGTGTTAAAGTGATCACAGGAT
Source organism: Protobothrops mucrosquamatus (assembly GCF_001527695.2). Classification (NCBI taxonomy): domain Eukaryota; kingdom Metazoa; phylum Chordata; class Lepidosauria; order Squamata; family Viperidae; genus Protobothrops; species Protobothrops mucrosquamatus. The sequence goes on from NW_015386692.1 coordinate 248,672, forward strand.
ATCAGTTCTTTCCAGTAAAGCTGCCTTTTGCAATTTACTTATGATGATTTTGTCAATGCCGATGGGAATCAAGTAGTGCTCCAGCTGTTTTGGAATTGTCACCCAATGCATCTTTTGCTACAATCACTCTCTTTGCAGTCTTTGCATTGTGTGACTTTCTCCAGCTCTTTCTCTTCTATTTTGCTGTCTCCAGATGTTGCAATGTTCATTCTTCATCATCATTTTAGCCATTGTCTGTCCACTGCCGGATGAAGGCCTCTTCTGCATGTTTCCAACCAATATGGTCCTTTCTTTTGCCAATTGGGCCCGCAATCCTTGCTGATGTGATTGATCCATTTTGTTTTAGGTCTCTTTCGTGGACGCTTTTTATCAAGTGGAATCCATTCTATGACCGCCTTGGTCCACCTGCCATCAGTTCTTCTTGCTATGTGACCAGCCCATTTCCATTTCGATACTTTTACTCTCTTGACGATATCGTATACTTTCATTTGTTCTCTAATCCAGTTGTAAAGGCCTTTCTATCTTGTCTGGTAATGCCAAGCATGTGTCTTTCCATGGCTCTTCGTGCCACTCTTAGCTTTTGTATTGCTTGTGAGGTTAGTGTCCATGTTTCACCAGCATATGTTAGAGCAGGTAGTACGCACTGATCTAAAACTTTTCTCTTCAGGCCTAGGAGGGAAGTTGTTCTTGAAAATTATGCTTAGCTTGTCAAATGCCTGCTAACCACATTTAACACACCTTTCAGTTTCTTTTATTGTATCACCTTCCATTGAGATCTGGTATATGTAGTGGTCTATTACGTCTAGTTCTTCTCCAGATATATTTTTTTCCTTTCTTTGGTGAATTTATTAAACATAACCTGGCTCTTTTTCAGGTTTATTTTTAAGCCAAATAGTTCTCCTGCTTTGTACAGCTCTTGTATGTGTCTTTAATAGCTCTTCTGGGTCTTGTGAGAAGATAACAACGTCATCTGCAAATCTTAAGTGATTTAAATAGGTGCCATTGATTTTTATTCTGTCTTTTGCCCAGTCTAGTTTGCAAAATACTTCTTCAAGGAAGGCTGAGAAAAGGATAGGTGATATTGTATCGCCTTGTCATATACCTCGTTCTGTGTTGATTTAAGACCATTAAGGCAAAGTCCATTATCCAATTTTGCTTTTTTATTGACAATTGTTAAGTCTGCAGTGTTATATGGCAGATGCTTGTCAGTTTGAATCTTGAAGCCCCAGAATGCTTTAACTTCTTCATTTTCTATTACTTTGTCTGTTTGGTGGTCTCACCAGTTACTTGCAGGCAAACAGTATTTGTTGCAGATATTCCAATGCACCATTGTTGCTATTTTGTCATGCCATTGTTTGTAGTCAGCCTGTGCAATCTTCCTGCAGTAGCTAACTAGGTAGTCCACTGTTTCTTCAGTTTCTTTGCAGAGGTGGCATTTGCTGTCAATTGCTGTCTTCTCAATTCTGGCTTTATTTGTATTTGTTCTTAAGGCATGGATGTGTGCAGAATTGGCCCCTGTGTCCAGTGGTGGGATTCAGCCAGTTCACACCAGTTTGGCAGAACCAGTAGCTAATTTTTTGTTGCCCAGGCCCAGAATGGACTTCCAGAAGTGGCATCCACACAGAGAACTGGTTGTTCACATATTTGAATCCCACCACTGCCTGTGTCCCTTTCTTCAACTTTCCTGCTTTAAGCTATTGCCACGTCTTATTGTTATCTGCTTTGCCATTATAATTTACTATGACTGCCTACTCCAAAAGGCTCTAGGTGGCTTATAACATCAAACAGCTAAAAACAAATTTATTTGCTAATGATGTGGGTTTTGCAGAAAATTCTGCTGCCCTAAAGAATTAGGCAATTTAATTGCATTTAGTAACACTTTCAAAGGTACTTGCCTTGAACTGTCACATTAACCAAGTGTTTGACATGAAATACTGGAAGAAAAAGGTTAGAGCAAACCTAAGATATTACACACACACACATCCCCAAGTACGTGTAATTTATAACTAGCTCCTTGTAACAGGTTGGCATCAGCCACCTGTCCTTAATACAGTGTTATCATATTGGTACAATGATAGTTGGGTGACTCTAGAAAAATTCAGTGTAAACATTTAAAGATAGCACCATCTGTCTTTACATTATGTAAGTTAAACAAAACTCAAAGAAAGGTATTGAAAAATTCTGACGGATTGCACCACTTTAGGTACCTTGATTGATTTATTGATTTATTATATTTATACCCCGCCCTTCTCCCGGAGGACTCAGGGCGGAAATCTGTATGATTTCTTGGCCACATTTTTCAGAATGCAACTTTGTTTCACAGGGGTTATGTTGGGATACTTAGTTTCTTTGTCAATACTAATTGCTTCCATTTTACACTGAGTCAAATCTGATTCACACTTCCTGAAAGTGTGTTAGTCCCTACAAATGTGCTCATGAAATTGAAAAATTTCCACTGCCACATCACCTCTTCCTCCCACCCCCCACCCCGTTATTCTGTTTGATCATGAGACAGCTTCCTGTTTATTTTTCAATGCTCTTTTGGTATCTTTTCTTCTATGTCTCTGCTGCAGGGACAAGTGTTGCTTTATTGTTGAATGTCCAGAATTTAAAAAAAAAATATGGATTTATACAGTGCTTTTTTTCTAAAAAAAAAAAAAAAAAGGTGCCGGAACTCACACATGTCATACAACCCGCCTTGCCTACCCTACAAGGTTCCATCCAAAAAAGGTGCCGGAACTCCGTTCTGGGCATTCTATGACAAAAAAAAAAAGCCCTGGATTTATATATTCCTATAGATTTTCCTTCTTCTGCTAATGTTACGAAGCATGTGAAGACAAGACTGTCAGTCAGAATAACTCATTCGAGTGACAGTGTTCATGCTGTTTTTTTGCCTGACTCAGCAATGCAACTTGTCTTGGTAGGCCTGCTCCAAGATTATTTGGAACACGTTTCCTGTTTTATTTCCTTCGAAGTTGTGGAGTTCCTGATGTTTTGCACATCTTTGTGTGGCATATCCTGCTCAGGGACATCTTACCAGCAGTGTTGATAATATATTTTGTCAGCTGGGCCTCCTCAATTTGTCTCCAGCCAAGAGGACTTTCATGACTATTAAGTAACATCACTTTATAGTGTTCTGTGGAAGAAATGTCATCATCCAGCTAGGTCTTTCCATAGACTGATCTATCATCACTTTCCATGATGCAAGGAAACTCAGTTTGGAAGAGGTGTCCTTACAATGTCCAGATACATATCAATATATTAAACCGGTTTCCCAAGTGAATATTTGTTTTGACAAATGCTACACTGGGATGGAATTTCTAGCAGGGGAGGAGGGCACATCTGTTCCATATCCTTGACCGAAAAACAATGCCCTCTGTCTCAGCGATCACCCTCTCCCATCAAAGGCAAAGCTTCAGGAATGATGTATATGCCTAGAGGGGGAGGAGAGGCTGATGTTTAAAACTGCAACCCTCTGAGCTAACTCTTTCCCTTCCTTATATAAACCCAAAGAACATGCATCAAGTGATGGATTTACTTTGACCTACATAGCAGCAGCACAAGTATGGACTGTGGAAGCACAGGGCATGACGACACTCTGGAACACTTTGCATAGCTATATTTTGGAAAGTCAGCCCCCCGCCCAGAGAAAGAAATATTCTTGGAAATATTTAAAAAGCAGAATATATTTCCCTAAAGGATTTTAAAGGCAGAAACCAACCCCTCCCCCCAAGTCTCTCTGTCCCAAAGAGAAACCAAGTCTGCAGAAATGCAGATAATCTTGTCAGAAAGGCTGGAGTCGGGAAAATGGGATTAGGAAGAAAGATTCCTAGAATCAAACACCAAAAATCTAAGAGTCATCAGCCCCAGCCCCAGGGAAGCAGGATATGACCCTTGGGACATAATAGAATTAACCCACCACCATCAGAATACCAGAAAGGCACATTCAGGTCAAAGTTCATGCCACAGGAACAACTCCAAACGAAAGGCTCCAGAGGGTATAAAAGCCCACTCCCTACATGTGCTCACCCCTTTTCTTCCAGAGCCATCTTTCTGTCTGGCTCTCCTCTTCAATAAACTGCAACCTTCTTCCTAAAGCAGTCGCCATGTTGTTTATCCCTGGCTTGGACTGAACCACGATGAAGACTTTTCCTTCAACAATATTTTAAAGCTGCTTTTCCAGGTTTTCCTTTTTGCACGTGGAAGGGAACGATTGCCCAATAAAGAAAAAGAGGAATCAATCAATCAACTTTTTCAGGCCTTTTTAATAGAAAAACTCATACGTACCTTCCAATGAAGATGTAGGGTTTTTCTTTAAAAAACAAAAACAAAATAAAAATCTTTTGGTGCCAGTGAAGTATTACAACGCTGTTCCTATGTAAAATATGCATTTTTTTCCTGTTCTTTTTTTTTTCTATGCAAAAGATGGGAGTTAGATCACCCTTTCCCTCCAAGCAGAACTCCTGACTGAAATCAGCTCACTGTTCTAGTCTATTTGTTCAAAGCACTTGCCACGAGACTTCAAGATAATTCCCTCCTTCATCACTTGAATAATATCGGAGAAAGGAAAGCCATAAAGCTGTATGCATCTTGGCCTCCATGTGAATTAGGACTTTTTTTAAAAAACTGCAAATGTCATTTGAAGGACATTGAAGAATATGGGACTTAACTGAAGTGTTCATGTATCACATGCTCTAGTTCTGTACCATTTGATAAGACAAACCCACAAAGAAGGGCAGCTGAATAATTTGCTTCATGTATTTACCCCTGCCTCATAGATTTAGTGCTCCCAAATGTCTTAGCTAGGAAAGGCATATTCCGCCTGGGGCATGAGGTTTATCAACATCCCCAAAGATGGCATCAATACTGCCACAACAGTATGCATTAACAAAGCCAACTAACAACTTCAATCAGTGAAGAAGCTCTTTAAATATATACCCTCTGGTATTTTGTGCAGCACATCATACAAGGAAGTAAAGTCAGAGATGACTAAGTACATTTAGGACTACAGGCACAGATACTGTACATACTGAATATTCTGATGCTTCCAAGTAGCATTGTTCATTATGATCAAGACTATGCAATGTTAAGCATAAATTTAATTATTTGATGTTCAATCAATCAGAATAGAACTGGAAGGGACCTTGGAGGTCTTCTAGTCCAACCCCTTGCTCAGGCAGGAGACCTATACTATTTTAGACAAGTGGCTGTCCAGTCTCTTCTTAAAAGCCTCCACTGATGAAGCACCCACAACTTCTGGTGGCAAGCTGTTCCACTGGTTAATTGTTAATTGCTAGGAAGTTTCTCTTTAATTCCAGGTTGCTTCTCTCCTTGATTAGTTTCCATCCATTGCTTCTTGTCCTGCCTTCTGGTGCTTTGGAGAATAGGCTGACCCCCTTCTTCTTTGTGGCAGCCCCCCCAAAATTAGAAGACTGCTATCATGTCTGCACACACACACACACACACACACACACACACACACACACACTGTCCTTCTTTTCCCTAGACTAGCCATACCCAGTTCCTGCATCCTATAGAGTGGCCTATACGATGCCAGATCTGCTTTCTAGTCACTCCTGAGTTCAGTAAGAAAAATAAGCCCAATAAATAGCTGCATTGCAGGCTTCTAGAGAAAATTATATTTCTATGTGTTTGCAGCATTTGTTATATATTCTTGTGAACATAATTTGATTTTTCTTCAGGGTCAGTGTATACACATGGAGAGAGAGAGAGAGAGAGAGAGAGAGAGATGTACACAGAGAGAGAGAGAGAGACATTGCATTTGTTACAGGTATACAGCATTCGTAAGTAATGTATTCAAAGGCATAAAGAGGTGTTGTGGCTCAGTGGCTTAATGATGGTCTTTGCTCCAGCAGTTCAAGCCCTGGCACTACATGGTGGGGTGAGCTCCCATCACTCGCCTCAGCTTCTGCCCACCTAGCAGTTTGAAGGCATGTTATATGTGAGTAGATAAATAGGTACCACTTCAGTGGAGAAATGAGCCAGTACTTTGTGCAGATGTTTAGAATCTTGCTGATGCTGGACATTCCCAATTACGATATCTATTTACAAGGTGGCTTTTGCGGAGGGAGAGGGCCCCAGATGCTGCTGCGGGAAAGCTTCTTCAAAACCACACAAGCGTGTACCAAACAGGCCTAGTAGTCTTAGGCTGCCAAACTATTACTCTGTATTAGTATTGTAGTCTCCTGGCTAATGTAACATCGCCATACGCTAAATAAATACATAAATAAAAGGCATATGTATCCAGAAGAATTTACACATGTACAAAGAGATGAGGTTTCAGTGTTGTGATCAACATCTTTCTTGTTTTGATTCCGACTCTACTGTTTGCTATTATAGTGGTTGCAGAATATTTTCAATAGCAGCATTCATACTGTATTGACAATATATGAACAATCTATGACTGTCTAAATATATTTCACTTATCTAAAAGCTGCAGCACAGTGTGAGTATATATGAATATATGCTCCTTTACATTTTAATTAAAATACATTTCTGTGAAAAACAATAAAATGTACATGATCATTCATTGAAGAGTTGTAAATATGTAAATAAATGAAACATCTCTTCATATTCTAGCATTTTCTTTATTCAAGATGAACTGCCAAACCTTTTTACACCCTTACTGAATTCACCCTAACTGTAAAAGATTATAGGCTTATATTTTATTGCTAAAAGTTTAAGCATTACTGTTGATGTTAATGAGCCTAGAATCAGTCACAATTAATGTGGGTCTTTCTAAATGTTATTAATAGCAATCCCCATGTATCCTATGGATTTGATTCATATTTTCTAAATGCCACTGAAATACAATGCAAAGTCTTTAAACATTTCATAGATAAGGGATACTTCTGCATATTAGTAATATCAGTGTTTGTACAAAAAGAGCAGTCAGCTGAGCAATCTGTAACCAAATAGCCACATCTGACGCTTAATCCAATTTCATGTTTCGCTTAGTCTTATTTTAAAAAGCCTTCTGAGGACTGTCCATTTCTCACCAGCAAAGCCAATTTATCCCACCTCTAGCAACCCTCTGTAGAGAGAAGAGAAAGGGAGAAAGAAATCAGAGAAGGAAATAAGGTGGAGAACCACAGAGAGCATCATTTTTAGTACCACTCCTATGAAAGGTTGGTAACCATCATTTGCTATTTGTTCTTTTGAAGTTCTTGTCTACAAAATTGTATTTTTTCCAAACCAAAACTGTGTGTGTGTGTTTCAGTTCTCCCTTGTGTTGTATCTGTGTCTTTGTGGTATGTCTATACTGGAGAGGTGGGATGGACTGCATTTGCTCCTTTCTAGATCACAAGATCTCTTACCACTAGTCTAGTGGAATATGTTTTTATGAAAAACAATTAATACAGTACTTGATTTTCCATTGTAAACAAAAATTACCATCTTCACATCATTGAAAGTGTGCGAGCCAATGAAACACCTCCATACTCTGCTTAGGAGCTATCTGTATTTTATTTTGGATGGAAACCTCACTCAGTGCTGCTGCAGTCACAAGAGAGGGGCACTGGACAGGACTGGCAGGGCAACAGTAGCTGTATGCTCCATTCCAGGTCATGTTGCCAAGAAGGAGGAGGCTTGGAATGGCCAGCATCACAAGTTACTGCCCAATTGCCTGTCCCAATGGGATGTATTGGGGATCACTTTCAGGAATGTTTTTCTCTGCAGCATCCTGCTGCATCCAGCTCATCTGTTTTGCCAGCTTCTCTCATCACATCAAATTTTGTCTTATTTTGTTCTCTTTGCAGAGAACTACTTTGAGGATAGACAGGCAGGCAGATACAAGGAGAGTCCCAAACATTGTTATGTAATTATTTTACAATTTTCATTGGGTTGCAAAGTGAGTGAGTAATAATAATAAAGTTGGAAAGGACCTTGGGAGTCATCTAGTCCAACCCCCTGCTCAGGCAAGAAACCCTATACCATTTCAGACAAATGGCTGTCCAGTCTCTTCTTAAAAACATCCAGTATTGGAGCATTCACAGCTTCTGAAGGCAGGTTGTTCCACTGATTGATTGTTCTAACAGTCAGGAAAATTCTCCTTAGTTCTAGGTTGCTTCTCTCTTTGGTTAGTTTCCATCCGTTGCTTCTTGTCCTGCCTTCAGGTGCTTTGGAGAATAGCTTGACTCCCTCTTCTTTGTGGCAGCCCCTGAGATATTGGAACACTGCTATCATGTCCCCCCTCATCCTTCTCTTCATTAAACTAGACATTCCAGCAACCGTTCCTTATATGTTTTAGCCTCCAGTCCCCTAATCATGTTTATTGCTCTTCTCTGTACTCTTTCTAGAGTTTCAACATCTTTTTTACATCGTGGTGACCAAAACTGGATGCAGTATTCCAAGTGTGGCCTTACCAAGGCATTGTAAAGTGGTATTAACTCTTCACGTGATCTTGATTCTATCCCTCTGTTAATGCAGCCTAGCACTGTGTTGGCTTTTTTGGCAGCTGCAGCACGCTGCTGGCTCATATTTAAGTGATTGTCCACTAGGATTCCGAGATCCCTCTCACAGTTACTGCTATTGAGCAAGGTACCCCCTATACCAGTGATGTCAAACTGCCGGCCTGCAGGCCGGATGCATCACCAGGAAACCCCACCCACCCCATTGCCGGCAATAGAGAAAAAGCTCCGATATGTCGTGCGACGTCACGTGATGTTGCGAGTTTGACATGCCTGACCTATACTATAAAGAGGCTGTCATACTTTCGACATGTCACGAGTGCTGACTCACTCGAAAAGTCAATCATGCTGGGAGTGATTAGTGGGAAAAGGAGAAGGGGCCGCCCTAATACACGTTCGCTGGACGTTATAACAGTTGACACCGGGATGACCATGGAAGGTTTGAAGGAGGCAGTATTGAGAGTGCTGATCCATACAGTGGCCGAGGGTCAGACATGACAGAATGGCTGACAACTATGATAAGGAAAGTGTGGGGGGGAATGACTGAGTAGAAAAGAAAAATAAAGGGATGGATGTCCCTACTATTATTCCTTCTTTATCTCATTACTGACATATAGTCCTAAATATTATTTATGTGGGTAAAAAGCCACTAGCAAAAAAAAAAAAAAAAAGATTCCCACTGCTGCTACAAAGGAGTCTAACAAAAAGTGGACAGATCCATGAATTCATGCAGTCCATTATTTCTGTTACCTAGATGTTTTCAGAAAGCCTAACAGCACAAAGATTTCCAGTACAAACTGTGATAATACAAATATTGGGTATTGTGATATCATGATGCAAAGTCTAGCCTATCATACTTGCACTTTAAGCAGTACGTATGTCATGTTCATTGCATCATTTTGACACAGATATTGAAATCCTAAAGGGACCTATTTGCTGAACTGGGTATATATGGTCTTTGAAGGATAAATTCTGACATTCTTGTGGGAAACTCCCAATTTGTCGGTTTTGCAAGCTAGTCCCTGCAAGAAGCATATCCAGGAGTACTAGAACTACCTTTATTGTAAGATTACATTATCAAAATCTTGCAAATCTGAAACTAGGGAGGGTCTCTTTTGAGATGTGTGCCACACCCTCATTCCTTCTGCAGGGTCAGCTGCCTCTTTTCTGACTGTTGCCTAGTTTGTAGTTCTTCCTCTTATTTTCCAAGGTCATTCCCATTATACCATTACACAATTAACCTATACTATAGCATACAAAACTTCCTGAAATTCAAATTCCTTGGGGCCTATTTTTGATTCAACATTCAGAAGACCTTTGGTTTCAGACAACAGCAATATCCTAATTCCCACTCAGGCTTCAAAACCAAGCAAATTTAAAATTAACCGTTAATAACCTGAAACTTAACTTAGATTTCACTGAATAAAGTATTCTGTTATGGCTTTAGAAGTCACTGTCCTTGTCTCATCTCCATATATTTTTCATCAATCTAAACGTGTCTACTATCATCATATTTGTGCAGGTAGAAACTGGTTCCATCTACAATCACTTTAAAAATTAAATGATGTAATAGGAAATACAGACACCCAGCAGTTTCTATCATCATTTGATCACTGAATAAGAATTGCAAACTGAGCACTTAAAGGACCATAGAGCAATCAATAAAACTTGAAGGGCTAAAATCTTTAACACTGGGATTGTGAGACTGCTGTTGCCTTGCAACTGTTTATTCTTAAAAATGTAAATGGATTCCATTAACAACATTAACAATAAGTTTAGTAATATAAAACAAAATTTCAATAGCAAGGGAAACCGATACCACGAGGTTTAATCATCATTCTACTTATAAAGCTCTATGTTAAAAATAAAAAGGGAGAAAACAGTATTAGCAAATTAAGTATCACAATCAAGTAGAGGCAATCAGGATTAATCAAGAAGTTCATTTCTTCAAGACAAGGGATCACAAACAAGTCTTTAGTGTCTCAACAGTGGTAAAAGTATAGTCTTTGTTAAAAGAACATGCATCGTTTTTTTAGTTTTTAATTTTTAGATATTAATTTTAAAAAGTGTATATGGTTGTCCAACTTACATATGAATTCCAGATAGCTAATACCAAATAACAAAAACTATCATAAAACCTTTATAAATCAAACAGAAACAGAATTAAATTGTTCATAACGCAGTAACCCAACCCATCTAGCATTCACAGCCTTCCGAGAGTAAAGCCGCTCTGGATGTTGGATATTCCCCTCCAGTCCAAAAAAATGACTCCTTGGACTCACAAGATGACATTGTTTAACAGAGGAGACCTGGAGCACACCTGCCCTGACAGACTTGGTGAAGTAGGCAGAGACTCTAATATATAGGTGATTCTGTGAGTAACATGGACTACTGCAACAGTTCTGTGTGTCTGCCATACTTTAAAAATGATAACCAGCGTCTTGCATTTGAAAGCTTAACAGGAGTTAGTGCAGCTCACCCTCCAGTTGATTCTGACTTTGAAGAAGCAGCTCCAATGGAGCCTGTGAAATATCAGGCTAAGGAGACACAAAACCAAGAATCACATGAGGCTGATCTAAAAGAGGAACCCCTAGGCAGGTGGGGCATTTAGGTGGGGATGATGTAAGGCCTCCTGACTCCCACACCTGGCAAATACAAAAAAGAGCACATCAGAGCTGTTCTAAGATGTTTCTTGACAAGCAAGGAAGTAAATCTCTTGATTAAAGACATCTGGCTGCAGTTTGATTTAAGAAGCAGCCCTGGCCCATGATCCCTTGTTGGAATCAATTGTCTGATCTTTGGCTTTTGTGTTTATTCTGTTTGTGAAATTCTGGACTGGCTGACAACCTTAACCTGGATCTTGTAACGGTGAACTGGATTTTGGCTACTCTTTTATATGCTCTAGTTAAAAGCAAACTATTCAGGAAAATTTCTTTCAAAGATTCTGTTTTGGGTTGCATTCCTTGTGTACTGTTATGTCCCTGGAGTAAACTCCTGATTTCCATGGCAATTGTGAGAGCATGTAATTGAAATCAGAAACAGAACAAACAAATCCCTGAATTCAGGTCCCCCCAAAATTCAAAGCAGCTCCTTCTTGCTAGGGTTGAGTTGTAGTCAGATCTTCTGTATGCAGAAGATGAGGACAAATTAGATGTTTTTAGTTTACTAAGCAAAAAAAATCTTGATTCTGTCTTTGCAAACAAAATATATTTTGCCTTGTAAATACTAAAGACCTTTAACAGAACGTTTAACTCAGAAGACTACCTATTAAAAAGTCTTTGAAGCCCATTGAAATTAAATGCTGGATGTTGTTCAAAGAGTTTCAGAAGGGAATGGTACCCAGAATCATCCACATGGTATTGCACACTACTATTTCAAGATGAATGACTGGCACCAGTAACACAATCATGTAACATAAATGGCAAAACTATGGATATCTTCACTCTATCATCTCTCTATGCTAAAGAAAAGCATAATTAGAGTGATCAAAAGTGGTAGGGTTGCAAGGATCTTTGAGAACAAGGCTGTTGGTTATAAAAATCAAGTAATTCCTGTCATTCTTCTCTCTTCACTGCAGCATAAAGCGACAAACCTTTTGCTTTAATTAATTTCTACAGAAAAACCCTTCACAGTACACTGAGAATCCAGAGATACTGACCAAGACCCAAATATCAACACCCAGTATTGGATTAGCAAGAGATCAGACTCACCCATTTTGTCCCACAAGATGTAAACACTTTCCAAATTATCTTGCTTCTCCTGAGAATTTGATTTCCGCTCATCTACTGCTCACCATAAGGAGTTACATTTTAATTTAAAATTAGTAAATGTATAATAACAATGGTAAACCCTCAATGCTGGAGTACTGTATAATTTCTTAATGCATTAAAAATGTGTGAAGAAGGCTTTGAGCAAAATTAACAGTCCGGACTCTGCCATAAATCCCATAATTAAATAAATGTGAACTTTGTCATACATTTATATTGCAGTCCCAGGTTGGTACAAAATAATCCTGGTTAATCACCCACATTCTATGTGGCCTGAATTCTGTAGCTTTTACCAATTAAAGGTTTATTGATACGTAACCCTCTAATACTATACTAGGAGAAGATCAGGCAAAATACCATGAGATCAAATAACTTTATAGTCCAAATAGTATGATTTGAACAAAGATATAAATATTTTAAGATATTTGACAAAACAGCTTAAAGGGGAATTTTAAAAATACTACAAACTTGCAAAGAAAAAGGAAAGCAAAACAGTGGGAAGCTAAGCAACTCTTTTTATGGTGAAAAGTGAATTGTAGAACATTGTTTTTAGCCAAAGGTGAACCTAGAGGTAGAGATAATATTTCTATTTTTGGATGTGTCTAAAAGGATGCCTAGGGTGAAGCCTCCCCCATATTTTGACAGTGCCATATAAGTATTTGATATTGTGCCTTATCAGGAAGCCTTCTTATGAGTATTAAGGATTCGTTGTTTTCTGTGCTTCAGTTGTTTGTCTTCCTCTTTTCAAACATTTCTTCATTATCTGTGGAGACCCAGGTTATACACTGGCAGTCTCTTTACTTTACCAATAGTCATACTAAGCTACCAGCAACTACTCTCCCTTCCTTGGCGGTATTATAGAGGTAGGAATTTTTCCCCGATACCATTCATGTTATTTCTTCACAATACTTTTCAATACTTTCTTCACAATACTTTCTTCACAACACTTAGTAGCACCAAAAGATCAGGCTTTGCAAGATGTGAATTAAGAAATTAAAAAAAAACTGCAACAAGAAAGAGGAAATAGGACCCTCATAGTTAGAAACACACTTCACTTCAACTTTGGCACATTATTCATTATATGGGATGCCAAAGCAGTCCTGGACATTGTCCCTTTTATGACAACCATCTTAATTCCTATCTTAAAAAACCTACAGGTAACATGATCTCTCTCTAAAACCAGGTGCAAAGAGAACACTGCTAATGATTGCATAAAGAAGTCTCCTAATTTCACTTGTTTAATCATTCTAGTTGTGTTTTGACACCAAAATGAAATCACCTGCATTTCTATAAGCTTCTTGTGCCTGGGAGCCATAAAAGTCTAAAGGAAGGCTGCACAAATGCACTCCTGTGGCTGCTTGCAGCCTGTCAGCATTTTTTTGAAGGCCCAGAGCCCCAGGGTGAATGGGGCCAGAACATTATGCTCTTTTTGTAATTTTAGGGAGGTTAAAAAGTAAAACAGATCCCTTTAGGTTTGCAGATACTTAATCACCCCATAAAATGTAGATTTCAATATGGCGCATAGAGTTTCCCATCTGAAGTCGCACATGCCTAATTTAAAGGATGTAGCAACAATGATATTGTCAACTGTATATTTTACCCGTTGCATTTTAATTGTGGGATTTATGCTTTAATACCTTGAAAGAGAGGTAATGTTGCACAGTGGAATGTACCCTAGAGTCTGTTTGCTAAAACAGTTTATTTCCCCATATGTAGTTATTGCTCTCAGGCCCCATATTAATGAAGTTGTGCTTACCAGAGCAGAAAAACAAGGTAGAAATCAAATAGATAAATCTTTTCTGAACATACAGGTAGTCCTCGACTTATGTCCAAAATTGAGCCTAAAATTTCTATTGCTAAGTGACACGTTTGTCAAGTGAATTTTGCCCCATTTTATGACCTTTCTTGCCACATTTGTTGAGTGAATCACTGCAGTTGTTAAGTTAGTCACACAGTTGTTAAGTGAATCTGGGTTCCCCATTGACTTTGCTTGTCCCAAGGATACTGCAACCATCATAAATATGAGTCAGTTGCCAAGTGTCTGAATTGTGATCATGTGACCATAGGGATGCCACAACAGTCATAAGTGTGAAAAATGGGCATAAGTCACTTTTTCAGTGTCGTCGTAACTAAACAAACTGTTGTAAGTTGAGAACTACCTGTATTATATGATTAAGTACTATAGATCAGTGGCACAGAATTGTATTTCTAGGAAAATATATCAGACTGAACTTTGTATTTTACCATTTTTGTCCATATGGAGAACATATGCTCTAAGCATAATGTGGAAATCACAAGAGAAATCCCATCAACCATTGCAGAATCTGTCCCTAAATCAGCCTAAATCAATCCCAAATCAGCCTCTATATGTGAACTGCTGTAGAGGTTTACTGTTTTCAAAATAAACATTACATATGCAATTGCCTTTCTAAATTGATGCAACTTTGAAATAATTCTTTAAAAATCTGACCAATAACCCTGGAACTGAAAGAGAGAAAAAAAAAAACCAGGACACGAAACACTCCAGACCCAGCTCCAGGTCAAAATGAGAGGGAATAATAATATTGTAACGTCATATAAGTATATAACAGAGCATATTTTAAAAAAAGAACAAATGGTGCTTCTCACCTTACAGTTTTGTTTCATTGGAACATACTATTTTCCCATAGTTATGTGTGTGTAAATATACATATTCATAGACACATACAGAGTAGAATTTACATCTTTGAAGTTCAGTATAGGTTTTTGTATAACTATTTGAGACATAGTGACTTTTAGAAAAGTCACAGAACCAGCAGTATCACTTCCAAAAGTTTTAATAACCACCAAAAGGTTGCCAAAGAATTTTCTCCTCTGGTCATAAATAAATTGCCTCTTTTTGATGTAGAAAAATGAGCTTTAATAAAGAAGCATCAACAGGGCTTCTGCAAAGTTAAGCCCCGTATTACTAATTGATTAAACTGTATATCAACAAAGTGACTTTCAAAAGATTACAACATAGCCTCTCTCCACATTCCCCTAAAAAATTTAGTAGCCAGCAGGAAACAGACTAGACTAAAGGAATATAAACTGACCGAACGTCCCATGGAGATGTGTACAAAGGTTCCCCAAGAATCAGTATAGGAATCAAGCTTTTAATTGTTTATAATAATTCTGCAACCAGCGTTGAGTACCGAGGTGTCCACATTTGCTATGTGGAACAATTTGAACAAAAAGTGATGGTAATTATCTTCAGTTCTGCCAAACTTGAAATGCAGAGAACAGGTGAAAATATTAATACTTTTCCTCCATCTAACCGGAGGAGGATTCAATTGGTGTCCAATTCCAAATTGCTGCATATTCTGGAACAGACAAAGACCCCCCCCCCAACAGTCCAACCACATTTCCAAATATACTGTGTTTGCCTAGTCCTTTTACAAAAAAGCTGAGCAGCTGTTCTATAAAGAAGAGCTGCAAACTCACCAATCCACCATTTGTCTTGCATTAAAAAAAAAACCCTCTTGTTTGCAGTCATGGTGAAAGGACAGTGTGCTGGCAATTTTGCAACCAGGCCTTTTCCTTGTAATTGTCATTATCTTCACATGGTGTTGCAGAAGGCAGAATGAAGATGAGAAGAAGAGAAATTCTGAATACAGCTGAACACTATAAACAAGGTGCTAAAATTTCCCTGTAGGAAATCTGGGAAGGTGACACAGAGCTGAAGAAACACATCACACAAAAGTGGTGGTGGGGGGAATTGCTAGCACCTTGTTCTGTGTGCAAAACTGAGGTGGGGACCTTCAAATGGAGCGTCAGTTTACAGACTGGCTGCCCTTCTCTCTAAAAAAAAGGGAGAAAACCAAGATGAACTATTATCAATTTCAGCCCAATTTCCTTCATCAGGAGAAATGTGCGCTTGGAAACAGTTGCAAAGGCCTAAGAGTCAAAAGCAGGGGTGTCAAACTCAATTTCATTGAGGGCCGCATCAGCATTGCGGTTGCCCTCAGGGGGCCGGGTGGTTATGGCCAGGGTGGGTGCGGCCTACTGGGTGGGTGTGGATGGAGTGGGTGTGGCCTACTGGGTGGGTGTGGCCAGCTCTACATCGTTCACGTCAAGGGTGCCTGTGGGGGCCTGGGCAGAAGTGGGATAGATCTGAGGGTCTCTGGCAGAAGGGGGTGAGACCAGGGCAAGTGCCAAGGCATGGTCCACTGGAGGAGCCTCACTGTTCCTCTCAGGCCATGTGGGGGGTGCTTATGGAGCTAAGACTGAATACGTTTCAGCATAGATGGCCACCACAAAATTGTACATTGGCTCCCGGCTGGCCTGGGCCAGGGCCAAGGCAGAGAGGGCCGTTCCCTCATTGTTTCCAGGATGGGTTCGCGGGCCAGATGAAACCACTTCACGGGCCGCATCCGGTTCCCGGGCCTTGTGTTTGACATGTCTGGTCAAAAGAGTCCAGAATAATCTCTGCTGCCTTTCGGAGTGGAAGCAACAAGAAGTCTGTGTGTCTTTGTCTGGTCGCTGACCAAAATAAACAAATAAGCCAGAGGATGCTGCAAAGGGGGACTTGTGATGCTGTCAAAGTCCCCCCCCGCCCCTTTAAATACAGTAAGCGAATTGCAATGTCAGCTGAAGCCCAGGAGCCAGAGTGAGGCAAAGGTTCTTTCCAATGGGAAAACATCGCCCACAAGCTCTGTAGTACTGCAGCATTTCAGAGAGATGTAACATATTGAATGTGATTTTAGAAACATACCAACTGAGCAAAACCAGAACTGGATCAGTTTCTTGACATAGATGATGGCATCAGACCATACATGTCCAAAGCTGACTGTAGATGGATGCATCTACAAATGCCCCAAATGGATAAAGGCGTATTAAATAATGGATGGTATTGAGAAACTGAATAGAATTAACATATTTCTTATGTGAGTGTGTATGATATAATGCTTGAATCCATGAGAATGAATGGTGGAAAACTCAGGAAAGTTAACAGGAAAGTATTGTGCAAAAATTCTTATAAAACCATAAATATCTAAAATGACTAACACATACCAACTAGACAATAATCCCACATATGGATTCATATAAAACAGAAATACTAGAACTCCTGCAGAAATGATCCAGGAACATCACCCAAGCCAGATGTGCTTCGATTACTACTTCAGTCATGTGTAATAAGCTAAAAAAGTAATATAGAGAGGAAAACATGTTTCTTATATACAAGCTGGATAATTACAATTGAAAAATACTGTTCTCATTGAGCTCTCCATTGCCTACTAAATTATGAGAGCTATATATTACCTTCTCCATCAGAGGCAAGATACCACTAAATTCCAGTTGCTGGAAAATACTAGTATAAGGAAACTACGGCTTGCTGTGGAACTGTGATTTAACAGTGGAGAAACAGAATGATGCATTAAATGGGATATTGATGAAATCCAATACAGCGTTCTTGTATTCTTATGGTAAGAGGTATTATATCTCCATTTAAATTATAATAATTATTTTAATATATACATAAAAGTGTGCAAATATTATGCAAATTGTCATTTATTTGTTATCCTTTCAAAAAAAAGAAATGTAAAAGAAAATGAATAAAATATTCTAAATTTGAGTTTTGAACTACTGCAAGAGTTCTTGAAGAAAAATAACAAATTGAACTGAAGCATGACATAAATCACAATGTAAGTGGATGTATATTTGTGCATTCTCAGATTACATAGGACAGGATTAACAATTGATTTATCTTATTTTCATTTGAATTAAAATCAGCATGATCCATATTATCATCAGAACACAGATACTGCAAAATAAGGTACACTACATTCTTACAAAATCATGGAAGACTGCATTTATAATTTTGCAATTCAATGGCAATGACCCCCCCCCCCCCGGAAAATGCAATATATTCATGTGTACACATTTACTAAAGAATAGAAAACAGATGTGTGTTTTTTTAATTTAAACAGCCAGGAAAAAAAATAATTAGAATAACCCAGCATTTTTGCAGGGGGGCAAATATATAAATACTGATTTTTGATTAACATTGTGCCATCCATTTGAAAGCATTTTTACATTCAGAAAACGAATGATTCCACTCATTCCCCACATACCCTACAAGAACAAAAGGCAAAGCAAAGTTGATTAAATTTTTCCAGTTTAATAAATTCTTACAAAAGCCTAGCATCTTTGGAACTTGTTAGTGCTTTTAAGTCAGTTTGTGTGATGCGGCAGAATGCCACAAGAATGTTTAGAAGTATAGTATATTTTAATATAAATAGTTCATAACTGCAGATCCTAATGTTAAAATAGCTCAGTTAAGATCTACATTTTCTCCTGAGCAAAACATGTTGTCTCCTGTAGGGTCTATAATATTTTGTTTTTCATCTTTCCAGAGTTAGCTCTTCCTTCCATCCAGCAATGCTGATCCTCTTCCATTCCTTGGTCCTATATTGGATTTTCTGTGGTCCCGTTTCTCTTGGCTGTTTCATTTCCATTTTCCACGCTTAATTCTATTTTTCAGTCATATTACTTTGTCCCAACTTCTTTGATTATTCTCTCTTAAAAATTCTGCCACAGTATGCCATGTTTCCTAAAATTAAGGGCACTTTCAGGTAGGCTTTGACTCAGTCCTGGCGTAGTACCATACTACTGATAGCACCAGTGGAGAATCATTTTTTTAAAAGTTAATTGATCAATATCCAAAATTAGAAAACTGGTGCGAATCCTGCCTCTACCTGCCATACTCTCAGCTGTGGCTCATCTAGCTTACTATTTCATCATAGACAACAGTGAAAACTTACAATAATTGATTACTACAGTTTAAATGCTAGGTTTCTTCCTCTTACTGTCTAAATTAACAGATGGTTGGCTAGTGTCTTGTTGGTGTTAGAGGAACCTGAATATTGGATAACTTACTGGTCCCTATCTTGCTGATCTCAGCCCTTATTCCTCCAGGGTATCATAGTGATTTGACACCCATCTTCACTCAGGCCACAATTTTTTTCCCTTCACAATTAGTGAGAAGAGGGAGAACTGGGGTGGATGAGGGCATTAGCTAGATGCTGATTTCCACACTTCCTTATGGAGGGAGGGAGGTCAATGAGAGTTATTCTTGCAACATTCAAATGAATTCAATCACAAGCCATTTTGGCAATGCCCCTGAGAGTTTGGGAAGTGTTTCAGGGATGAGAAAGGTAGCCACAAAAAAAAGTTCCAGACTTGTCTCCTAATCTTAAGTGTTATGGCAGGATGAAAAGGCAAAATGGGGCTTTTTACCCTAAGTTTATTTGAAAAAGCATTTTATTTTTAATTTGGTAGTTAGGATACTGCAAATCCATTCTCCATTACTTTGCTTCCAAGACTCTATTGGCCTTCTGTAATGGCCTGGTTTTTCTCCCATTCACTAGACTGGATTGGCTGATGAACCTGTTCTGTAATGTTATTATTGCCAGCTTTGATTGTGTGTTGATTATAAGTTGTTTTTGTTTTTTAAAATTGTTTTTCAATTGTTGTATGCCACCAGGAGTCACAAATTATGAGGGGAGATTTTACAAATCTAGGGAGGGAAGGAGGAAAGGAGGAGGAAGGAATGAAAGCCTCTAGGTCAGTGGTTCTCAACCTGTGGGTCGGGACCCCATTTGGGGTCGATCGACCATTTCATGGGGGTCACCAAGCAAGGCTGTCCGCCATTTTTTTTGTCCGCCATTTTTTTTGGTCCACCATTTTTTCCCCCTTTTCCGGCGGGTGCCTTACCTCCCTTGGGCTGGGCCAGCTGGTGGTCGGCCTGCTCCGTCTCTGCCGCTTGCCAGCTACGCCTCGGCCGGCGCAGGGGGCGGAACCACGCATGTGCGGCGCTCCCGGGCAGGAAAAGTCCTCGACTTACGACCGGTTTAGTCCTCGACTTATGACCGGTTTAGTCCTCGACTTACGACCGGTTTAGTCCTCGACTTACGACCGGTTGGGGTCGCAGCATTAAAAAGGTTGAGAACCACTGCTCTAGGTAGTGTGTTTCAAACTTGGCAACTTTAAGATGTGTGGAGTTCAACTTCCAGAATTCCCCAGCCAGCATATTCTGGGCTCTACATCACCTGTTCAGAAAAACTGATTGCAGACCAGTGGCTTATTTGGGGGGTGGGGAGGTCTATTTGGAGAAGTGCCCAAATGAGAGAAGAAATGAAGGAAAGCAGGAGAGGTAAAGTGTATTTAGATAGGTGGCAGGGAGTAATCTCACATTTGTTGCCCATTAAACTCTCACTTTGGTGATCATAAATGTAAACTTTAGTCCACCAAGATAATGTCCACTTTCCAGGCTTTCTGACAAGCCAGTATCCCCTTTATGAGAGTTGCCTAGCGGTCACTAACTACTACTTGCTACAAAACTCCTCCGCACTGCTTGTGGACTGGATCCACAGTGCTTGCAGAATCACCTAATTAATCCAAGCGGCAATCTGACTTCAATCCACGAATTGGATTATAGAGATTGCCTTACAGAAACGCCGGCAGTCATTGTACTTTACGGGCGGCTGGAGCAAAATCGGATGCGAAACAGGAAGGTTGGGGGGGGGGGGGTAATCACAGGCTGGATCTTCCCGAGGAGATGATTCACTGCACTCTTGCAATCGGAAGGCCAGTCAAGAAAGAGAAGACTATTCTCCGTAATAGTTCCATTTCCGTTTAATCGGACGCCTCGGAGAGCCCTTTTTACGAGACGCTGCGAGAGAGACCGACGGCGCAGCCCATCCCACCGCGTGGAAGCCACCGCTGTTGCAGCTGATGTGACGCGCAAACGACCCCCCCTCCTTTTTTTTTTTTTTTTACATACCCGCCCTCCCCGTATAGAGCGCCTGCCAATAAGGACCGAAGCGTTTCCATCCGCCCCCAAAGTCGCTTCGCCATAGGCCGGCTTGGGATGTCATTCTTGAGCCGCTTTCCCCGCTTTGGGAACTGACGCAGGGGTGAGGAGGCGAGGCAAGGCAGGATAGCGGAGTCCGGGCTCCAGCCGCGCGAGCTACCGAGGAGGGAGCAGCGCCAAAGCTGCGATGCTGCGGTTGCGCCATCTGTCAGGAGCCTGGGGGGCGGCGGCGGCGGCGATAGTGGAAGGAGGGGAGGAGACTGACTGAAGCAGCTTTTCCCGAAGACTTGCATTTGGAAAAGAAAAGAAAAGAAAGAAAAGGGAGGAAACGGAGCCCCCCCCCCGAACCCCATCTTCTCCGGACAAGCACCGCCAAGGCTGCCCACGCGCCGAACAAAGCTGCGGCCGCCCTCTTCGCCTCCGCGCCCCTCGCTGCTGAGGCTGGGACTTTTGACGCCCACCCGTTTCCTCCCCTCCCTCCCCTCCGCGGTCTTTTCGGTCCTTGTGTCAGTAACAGCCAGCTCCGGAGCTGGCGGGAAGTGAGTGAGCGAGCGAGCGAGCGAGCGCAGGGACCTGGAGAGCATTTCACGAGGGGCTCCCGCCTCCGCCCTTAGGATCCTGCAGAGAGGCGGAAAAACGAAGGGGAGGGGGCGTTGGTGAGAAAGGGGCTCTGCAGAAGACCAAGTCCTGCTGCCTTTCAGGTAAGACCCAGAGCGACGCCCTCCCCCCCGCTTACACATAAACACACACACACATACACACACACACACACGTACAATGACACGCCGCCCCGCCTTTAGGGGAAAGGGAAGGAAGCGTGCGCCGGCTTTTGTGTGCTCGTGTCGGGTTTTCTTTCCCTTCGCCCTGGCTTTGTGCGCACTTCTTCGCCTGAAGTGCCTCTGAGCGTAATTGGCTCTTTCCTTCCTGCCTTTCCCCACCACCCCCCACCCTTTTCCTTCGGAGCTCCCTCCTGCAACCCCCGGGGCTATGTAGGAACCTACATTCCCGCAGGAGAATTGGAAAGGTGGCGGCGGCGGTAATAGAAGCGTGCGTTTGGTAATTCGGAGTGGGTGGGGATGGGCCCAAGGCACGAGTGGCGGGGGAAGCCTGCCCACCCGTACGAAGGGGAATCGCTTGCGTTCGCAGGGCAAGGAAGGGTTAATTATGTCGTTGAACGTGGCCGGGTTGGGGAGTGAGGATCCCCTAAAGAATTTTTAGATACCAATATACTTAATACCGTACCTATATACGTGTTCTCCTAAAATGCACGTGAGAATTAAACCTCCAGCTTGGCTAAGACCACCGTGGCTAAGACTCACAAAGGGTGTAGTCCAAGTCCTAACTGTAGGGTTGCCAGGTCTGTTTCCAAAAAATAGCGGACAAGCGGGGTGGTGGTGGTGGTTAAGTAGTAAAAAAAGTAGACTGTACAGCTTTAGATTAGGTACCATTTCATCATAAAGCTTTTGAATTAAAAAAATGTCCACTATTTTGGGGGAAAAAAAATAGTGAACGTAATGTGAAAAAAGTGGACTGTCCACTCAAATAGTGGACACCTGGCAACCCTAGACTCCTAAGCACTAATGGTTGTGGGGGGGTCATTCACATTATTGTTGGGTAAGAGTACTCAGTGCTATTTTGGGGACGGAAGTCCATGAGAAGGAAGACTTGGAGATCAGAAGTTTCTCTTCGCTAGATTTGGCATGAAGATGATGTGTTGGCATGAAGGGTATCGCACCAGAAAAGCCTCGGGGTTAGTGTGACTTGCTGGCGAATTTGGGAGAGACCCGCTCTTGTGACCTGCTGTTTAGGACTAAGGGTGCCACATGACAAAGTGTTCAAAACCGGATGATGCTTATACAGATCTGCGGAGCTGAGGCTTCTTTGTGAAAATGAGGGCTTGCTGCTTCTGTGTGGCTGGGGCGTTCTGGAGTGGAACTTGTTCCCTTGGCCCATAAGAGAAGACAGACTGGATAATCCCTGATGGAGATGCCTCGTGGTGTGAGAACATTAAAATAGATAATGTTCTGTAGCTTGTGAATGTGGAAAAGAATGGTAATAAGTCTGATGATGTAATCCTTCAATAATTGATGACTTTCCTTTTTCAGCTGGCTTTTTCACACTCTTTAAAGTTTTTCTTCCTTTGGGGTCCTTTGCAAAAAAAAAATAAATCCTTGAAATTAGATCAGGTCTCAACCTCTCTAACTTGCACAAACTGAGTAATTTAGTAGTCTTAAGGATGGGAGGAGCCATAGTGCTCCATGCCTGGGCTTTATGTTGCTGTAAGTTAACTGCAAAAAGAGGGAGTGGAAGAAATAGTAAAAACGGTCCCTTCTCCTCCTTCTCCTCTTCAAATAATTTTCGCAGGATTTGTATAAGAGTGACAAAGAGAGGGCTTTAAGAGAAGAGATCGATAAAATGCTGAAGGGCACTGAAGTTTGAAAGGGGCTCTCATTTCTTCCTTTTGATTCTTCTTTCTCCTCCCAGGGGCTGCAATTCTCTTTCCTCAGGAGGAGACCACTACTCTACTCTCATTTACTTTCCTTAAACATGTAGCTTTAGTGAAGGAGTCTAAATGGTCCACCATGGGTGCCCGCATTTTTGGTGGCTGCAATCTTAAAGGGCATTTAAACCATTTTAAAAAGCCTGGTTTTGTGGTGCACTTGAGTTTGATATAATGCTCTATCTCAGTGATGGCGAACCTTTTTGAGACTGAGTGCCCAAAGTGCAACCCAAAACCCACTTATGCATCGTCGAATGCCGGTGGGTGTGGCCCATTGGCCGGGTGTGGCCCATTGGGTGGGCGTGGCCCATTGGGTGAGTGTAGCCCATGGCTGCGGTGGTAACGGCAGACTGGGTGGGACTAAAAAGTTCAATCAATCAATTCCAACTTTGCAAGACCTTTTTTTTCCTGCGAGAAGTTGAAATTGATTGATTGAACTTTTTTTTTTTTTTGCACACGGCGGTGGAGGCCTAAAGCGAAAAGGTTTTATAAAACCCAGCTGAAGGCCTAGGACTGGGGCGATGGCACGCGTGCCCACAGAGAGGGCCCTGAGTGCCGCCTCTGGCACCCGTGCCATAAGTTCGCCACCACTGCTCTATCTGAAAAAAAAATCAGAATTTTTCTAATTTAAAAATGAAGGAGTGATTCATGCAAGTGATTCAATTCGTTCTGAGATAGGATAATGCCAAAAGCATAGTCCTATTCATGCTGACTCAGAAACAAATCCTATTAAGTTTAATGGATTTAGGTGTGTAAGACTGCAACTATAATGCACATAATAAAGGTGAAATAAAAGATGCACACACCTTCTCTTTTATTCTCTCACCTCACCTTTAATACTGTGATGGATCTGATTCCTCCAAAAAGAGAAACAGGTTTGGAAGATAACCTCTTTCTAGGTACCTTCTACATCAGGGGTGTCAAACTGCCAGCCCATGGGCCAGATGCATCATAGCGAAACCGCTCCCACCCCATTGCCGGCAATGGCAAAAAAGTCATGATACGTCATTACGTGATGTTGCAAGTTTGACGTCCCTGTTCTACATGAATTCTGGGAACTTCAATTCTCAGAATTCTCAGTATTGCTGGTTGAGAGTTCTGGGAACTCCAGTTTAGTCTGGCATATATAGAATTTAAAACCTCTGCTTAAAAGACTGGTTTTCTCATTTTCAATTGCACATCCTTGTTTTATACTACCTAAGTACGTAAGTTATAGTGAACTGTTCTTTACAGCAGAATTATCACATGATGCCATTGTAAGAATTATACTAATGGTTGGATACACTTGTGCTGATTTTTAAAAGATACAATCTACTAGTAAGGTATAATCATACATCCTGTAACTCTAGAATAAATTTAGTAAAATTAATTTTATTTGAATTATTTATAAGGCTGCCTATTTTAGCATATTGACTCTGGGTGACTAACAGTTCATAAAAAAATATTTTTAGTTGCTTACTATTTAATATAATGAAGTTATTTTATAAATGATCCTATTGTCCTTGTGTTAGTAACTGGCTGTATTCTGTGATTGCAAAGGATGAATAGTTTATGAAATTCCTTAGCTTTTTTTTATATTTTAATTTGCCCATAGTTGTCTCTATTATAAATGTTATGTATTACCTGAACAAATGTAAAGAGATGCTAATTCCACTTAAATATGTTCATTGCTTACACCAGGGGTGTCAAACTGCCGGCCTGTGGGCCGGTTGCATCATATGGAGGCCGCGCCCACCCCAGCTCCAGCAATGCAAAAAAAAGTTGCGACACGTCACATACATGGCGAGTTTGACACCCGTGCCTTACACTGTCTGAGAGGCAAAAAGGCCAAAGCCTGCATTATAACCTCTGTTATAGTACATGCACCTCAAAATTTAAAAACAAAAATGACACAATAATAGAGATGCAACTGCAGTGGCCCCACTGGTTTCTCACCCCCTTCCCTGAACCTTTTTCCTGTTATCTGGGCTCAGAGAATAAGAGTGAATCTGGCTAAAGGAAAAGGAGTTATTGGAATGGGCATCCACAAGAACTGGCTGTTTTCATTAGCATGGTGAAATCAACAATGTAGTGTTGTGTTGAAGATTCCACCCCTTTTGTTTGTTCATATGATATTTACAACACATATACAAAGGTGGTTGAGTTTGCATCACAATGCCATGGTGCTTCTTATATCGTTCTACACACACCCTTCTGAAATAAATCTCAAAAAGACTGTTATGGCCACAGCAACATGCAAGGGTCAGGTGATCACTATTTGTGCCTTTTCCAGCTGGCTTCAGACAACACAGTCAATGGGGGAAGCCAGATTCATTTAACAAGTGCATGATTCATTTAATGACCACAGCAAAAAGACTCCTAAAATCAGGTGTGTTCACACAATGACTTAATGACTGCCTTGCTTAGTGATGGAAGTTCTGGTCACTGTTGTAATAAGTTGAGGTCTACGTTTCACCACTACCTAACCTTGTAGGCTAGACTAGGAAACTAAAAAAAAGATATCAACACCCAAGCCTCAGAAGACTAAAAACCACTTCTATCCTGTTGCCAAGAAAACTGATTCCTATCAAAAGTAAATCTCAGCTCAGATTTGTGTCATTACATTTAAATGGTGGGAAGAGGGTTTTAATTCTTCTCTCAATGATTGTATTTTCATGCTACAAACCTGAGACACACACCCCAGTGCAGGGGTCTTCAAACCTGGCCCTTTTATGACTTGTGGACTTCAACTGCCAGAATTCCTCAGCCAGCATGCCTGGCTGAGGAATTCTGGGAGTTGAAGTCCACAAGTTATAAAAGGGCCAGGTTTGAAGATCCCTGCCCCAGTGAATCAGTTCTCTGGAAATGATAATTTTGGTAAAAAGATCATCTGGCTCTTGACTGGCCTAAGCTTAGCTGTTCACTAACATACTAACTCTTGCATATTTAATTGAAAATATGGGAACAGCCATTGATTTTTTACATAGGTGAATGTAGATAGATATATCACATCACAAGTACGCTTCCACGAATTTATCTGCATTGTGTCCATTTATTTTTAATGAAATTGTTTTTATAAAATAAGGGTTGAGATTTTAAAAACAACTTAATAATTGTAATGTAGTGCTTAAAATGCATGAAAACGTCTGCATTGTAGAATTGTTTCTTAGGCTTCTTGTTGAAGAACCAACAAAGAATACCTGCAGTTTTTCAGATAAACTAGTAGTACATAGACATCAACTCATTGACTTCTATAGCACTAAGGTTACTCATAAATAACTTTGGTTCATTATAATGAGCAACTCAAATATGATTATATTTGTTCCAAGGAACAACTTCACCTCACTTTTCTGACCTACATAGAGGAAATGCTGCTGTATAGTAATTTCTTTAGAAGCATTGGCTGTATGAGACAATTTTGACAGGGCTAAATGTCTTTTGTAAGATTATACTGTTTAATGGAAGAATTTGATTGTTGCAGCTGGGATATTAGTGCTGTTGGGAAGTAATTTAAAGAGCTGCTTCTCAGATTCATAATATTTCATTTATGCCTTCAAAATCTGTTTTTGCAATACTGATATACCATGTAGTAATTTCTTTTGTTAGAATAGCAGTTCAGGAAACAATCTGAACACATGAGGATTCTGGCTTTCAGAATACAGTGAAAATTGTAGAACAGAAGTAATTTTGAACATCTCTATGAGCTATTATCTTGCCCAGTTGAGGTAACATTTCTTGAGTGAGTGTAAATGGTTTTTCAAAGAGTTCAATTCCAGAAAACATGTATTCACTATTGTAATAGTAAAAATAAATAATTCGTATCCCATAAGGAAGATGGGTGGTAAAATTTCCTGACCAGATGTCTTCCAGATATGTGGAACAGCATATTCCGTTGAATATACAGATTTATGGGTGCACCTAGCTACCTTTAATATAGTTGTAAGGTAATACAGTACCAGTTGGGGAATACTGTACTAGCCTGGGGAATAATTTTATTTTTGTCAGCAGATAGTGCATGCTTTTATGTGTGCATATCTTGTTACATTCAGACATGTTTTAGAGTTAAAAAAAATAAAATATTTCAGGATATCTCGTGTCAAATCATTTTTTCCCTGACGTGTCCCTTAAATCCTTATCATTCAGCTCATTAGAAATGAGTCAATTCACATTTCCATTGGTACAGTCATGAGAATGAAGTGACTGTAATTTCCTTAACTGCTCCAAAGATGGACTTTTAATTATCAGTGGGACAAATGGGCTTTTGTAATAAGATATATCTGCTAATTGTTTTAGCCGATGCAGATGCTAGGCAGCTTTGAAAGTTTTTGTCTGTTGAATTTTCCATCAAAGAGGTAACAGTAGAAAATACTTGCTATCTATAAAGCTATGAATATGAATCTTCTTTATGCCTTAATAGAAAATAATATATTGCTGCAGGAGCTTGAGTCATATGATGCAAGTATAGATAGGTGGAATTGTTTGACAAGATACCCTTGAGGCTTACGTACCAATAAACTTCATTAGGATAAACACTATTTCTAGGCATAATATGATTTGCAATGAATTTAATGCAAATTTGATTGCAGAAGTTAAAACTCTTTCAAGCAGTATGCTTCAAATAATAATTGCATTAAACTAACCTTTTGGAAAACACTTTTTATAATTTTATCGTCCATACGTTCAGAGATGCAAATATTTACTCTTGCAATCTCTTATCCATCCACTAAAATGAACTGTTAGTAAAGTCATATATGTGCCATTATAATGTCATATATCTCTTCTATGTTCTTATGTTAATATCCGCATCAATGTACACTGTCTTATGGAAACCATTATTAGTGGATCCCAGACTCCAATTCAACCACCCTTTCCCTTTATCTGTCATAGAATAATTGTTTGGTATGAAAATAGGTCACTAAAGATATTTATAGTCCCAAAGGATCTCCGTCAAGAAGGAACTATTTTTATAATACATGTATATAACATAGCAGCTTAACCAGGAAATAAATATTTCAGACATGATTAGTGGGACTGTAAGCCTGAAAAATTCTGAAAATACAGGGTTTTTTTCTTTCAGCATGGAAGTAAAAATATCTGTCACAGAAGAAAGAATCAAACTAAAAAGAGCCTAAAAAGAGCCTTTTAGCATTCACTGTATTCTGCCTCCTGCTTCCCATTGTGACTAAAATGTTACCAGAAAATGTACAAATGAACAAACTTTATTTGTTGCCCTTCTCCAGAAGTGACCCTTGGATATATTTGGATTCTACCCTTGTAGTCAGGATTTAGTATTATATTTTGCCTTCATAAATTATCTAATATTTTTAAAAAGACATCTGGAAGCTCTTACATAGTAATTTTCTACATAGTTATTCAGTCTGGTCAGAGCAGCTTCCCATCTTCAAAATACTAGGCTGTAAATTCTGCCTGCTGTTTTATTATAAATTACTTGTATAAGAGGAGTTTTTTTTTTTTTTTTAAGAAAACGCAAGTGATGGGTAAAAACCATTGTCCTTTGGCAATAAGTCAGAAGAGGAGGAGAGAAAGGGGAAATTCCCTTTTATATAAAACAGCTTTTAATGTCTTTCACTAAAACATGATAAAAGCTTTAACAGTCCTCTTGTAGAATCAGTAGGAAGGAATGCTCTGTAGGTTGCCTTGGGCTCCTGAGGAGAAGATCTAACTAATTTATAGTTTTATACTGTTTATACTTGCACTGATAATGCAACACAGAAAAAGAATGATTAAAAACAATGCTGTAGAAGCTAAGTGAAGATAAGGTATGAATGCTAAGATGGGAGTGTTTACACAAAGGTGGCTTTTGTCTTGATTATGCTTTCTTATTATATTTTGAAAAGAGTAAAAATATAAAGATACTATCCAGCCAAAATTAAAGACTTCACTCCTGTTAATTTTAACAGATGCCTATATTTAGAATTCTTCTGCTGAAATCAATGGGATCTGTTTAATTTCAATGAGTTTATGCTCATAATTTGTATGCTAGTCATTGGAAATTCTTAAAAATCATGTGTGATGCCAACTTACTATATCTGAAAAATTGTTTGTTTCTGTATTTATAGTTAAAGTTTTGGTAAATGAATGCTTGCAGTTAAAAAAAACCACACCTGATAAATAATGTCTCAAATAATACTGCAATGGAATAACTGTGGAAACATTTACTTCTATCTGTATAGGGAAAAGTAACTATCTTAGAGAGAAACCCATCGCTGGAGAATTAGTACTTTTTAATTTCTTCTCTTATTTACTGTTTTGAAAGTAATATAACTAACTTCAAAATAATTTTCATAGAATTGAATTTGAATAATGGAAAAGCAGATATGCTGTTCACTTCGTTATTCTAATCCAGAAATGATTGGCATATTCAAATTATTATTCAGTTGTATCTTTCATAATTCTAATGCTTATTCTATTGTGTCCATTTGGCCATCAAAGTTATTCTCAAAATTCCTTTTAAGACATCAGTCCAAAAATGTTGGGGATCCAGAAAAATATTAATACACTGCAGTGTTCTCGGTAATTACAACTCTGTCATATTTCCAGTTTTCCATTTCTTTGGCAAAATCCAGTTCTGTAGAAATCTATAGAAATTTGTAGTTTAAGAAAGAAGTCTGGAACTGTTTTCACACTGTAAGAGTATTGATCAGGCAGTATGTCTATATGATAAATCAAAAGTTGTTTCCTTAAAAGATTTTGTTTTTAGAGCATCAGGAATGGGATAGTATCCAAGCTCTTTTAAAGTAATATATTTCCAAATAGGATTTAGGCTGTGGGAAGCAGTGCACAGTCTCCACCACAATCATTCCCCCTCGCTCTTAAACCATATTATGGCATAAGTGAATAGTTAATCATTTCAAGTACAGTGGGGAACTTGTCCTTGCATGTGAGCTACAAGACAAATAATACAATAATCTTACCTACTAGTGTGACATGCGCATATTGTATATAGGCTCCAAATAACTGCATATGGTAATCCAAGTGTACCTTCAATTGTATGGACATGCTTTGCCTATCTGCTTTTTTGGATCTGATATAGAGGGTTAGGTGTTGCTTTAGTTTAATTATTCTATTGTTGGAATTTCCTTATGCACAGAATACCAGTTTCATATAGAGCTATTTATCTTGTGTATAGATGTGGCTATGTCTGTGTGCTTAAATATGCTTGTATTAAATCATGATTTTGATTGCACAAACTTCTGTAGATTGATGCATGATTCCACTTTTGGAGGGGAAAAATAACTTGATCAAAATAAATATTTTGCTGATTCTGTCATGATAGTCATTAACCTGTTGGTGGATTGTTAGTGTGTGGGCATAGGATAGAGTGAATCTTTATTATTCTGATTAAATGTCAAGCTCAAATTATTTCCTTTTCTGCTGTGTGAACAGTCAGTGGGGTGGACATTTTTCCCCTTGAGGATGCCAGTAATGTTTTGCCCTTCCAAATCAAGGACCTTGCCAATACTCTGTGTAATGAAGCAAGTCAAGAGCAAACCAAACAGTGCTTGATTTATATCCAGTCTACCTGAACTGATTACCCCACGTGTGTTACACATACAGAAAATATAACATTTTTACTGGCTCATGTATCTTCTACACATGATGAATGTGCCCTTTTGGCTTCTGATTTCAAGGACCATGATGCTCCTCATCGTTCTGTTTTCATAAAATCAGTTTATCCTGTTTTCAAAAAATAGTCCTAATCATTTTAAAAACAACTATTTTCAAATAACAAATCTATTTGTTAAAATAGAGAGGGCAACAAATGAATAAGCAAAACAATAAAAACAAAAATTGAGAAATCTTAACATATATGGGGAAAAAGAGCATAAAAACTCATATTATTGGTTACTGTAATAAAATCAGTTAAAGTGTTTGGAGAATAACATATCTTAAGCCAGTAGTTTGAAAGTTAAAGAGTGAAGGTGGCAGAAAATCTTTTTCAGAAATGTATTCCATAAGTTAAGTATTACAGAAGGGATTTTTTCTGGAGTTTATCCTCATTTTTGAAACCAGAGCGATGAATTTGTGATTAATTCCGGATCTTTTTTCTTGAGAATTTCATAGATGAGATATCTTTCGTGTACCAAGTACAGTTTTTAAAAGTTAAATCCTACATTATCTGTAAACTAATAGGGGAGTTCCTGGTAATTTTTTTTTTCCTTTCCTTTCCTTTCCTTTCCTTTCCTTTCCTTTCCTTTCCTTCCCTTCCCTTCCCTTCCCTTCCCTTCCCTTCCCTTCCCTTCCCTATCCTATCCTATCCTATCCTATTCATTTCTAAGTTTCAGAAACAGCATAGTATGGTTCAAATATAGAATTCTGGTAGTCAAAATAACTATATAGCATGGCACTAGGATACATCAGGAACTGCTTTACCAAAAAAATTTCTGCTCATCCAGTCCAAATATCCTTTTGAGAGATCCACGTGAGAGCATGTGAAATACAAGGGAAGAAGTCCAGGTGTAAGGCCTTGTCAGTGACAACCTACTTTGAAATTCCTCTGCAAGGGGATGTCTGTTTCAGGTTCCTCTCATTCCAAAAAACTCTGAAGATAAAATGCACTGCTTTATACATATTTAAATATGTAATCACCAGCTTCATCGTTAAACACTATTCCATTTTGCAGATACTAAGTTTTAGAAGACGAGGTTTGCTAAGAATATTTGTGCAGTTTAATGTAAACTATGCTTGCAAGATATGCTGAATATCTTTAGTTAACAAAAATATACAGTGAAATTTTAATACATCTAAATAGGGCTCTTTAACTGAGGTTTCAGTTATTGTGTTGCATGAAATCAAAATGGCTGTTATCTTGCTGTAATATGCAACAAACCTAGTACTGAGTTTATGATATTCTAAGAGGACAGCCATTTATATGATAAATTAAGCTTGAAATCTCAAACAGCTGTGTTTTATGGGTGTAAAATGGCGCCATATACAAACACAAATCAGTGATTGCTGCTGAATGTATTTTGTGAACAGCTATGCAGCCATAATATAACTACCTTCCTTGTCTACTACCAATATTGTTTATTATCTCTGTAGTTTAATCAACATGCTTATTCAATTATATTAAAATTTAGGCTGTAATGTGCATATGATTCCATATATACCATAAACTTACTTCATAACTCACTATATAATGGTGTAAATTCTTCAGGTATAGTGTTTCAGTGAACCCTCAAATACAGCAGT
Organism: Protobothrops mucrosquamatus; assembly: GCF_001527695.2. Classification (NCBI taxonomy): domain Eukaryota; kingdom Metazoa; phylum Chordata; class Lepidosauria; order Squamata; family Viperidae; genus Protobothrops; species Protobothrops mucrosquamatus. Next base: position 281,393 of record NW_015386692.1, read on the forward strand.
TCTTTAGAGCAGGTCTTTTCAACCTTTTCACCCATTGTACCATTTTTAGGATATGGCAACATCCGAGTACCACCAGTCGCCTAGCAAGGTATCAAAAATTTGATGACCCCCCCAAAAAGGAAAAAAAGTGATGAAGTACAGGTAGTCCTCAACTTACAACAGTTCGCTTAGTGACTGTTCGAAGTTACAATGGCACTGAAAAAAGTGCCACCCAAGCCAGAGGTGAGCAAGACACCTGCTTGCCCACCCAGCGACGCTCTTCCTCCTGTCCGAGGTTTTCATTGTGAACATTTCTGTTGAGGATTGGCAGCGGGGATGGGGTGGGGGTGTTTGGTTTTTATTCCCCCCATCTGCTGGGTGGTTGCAGCAGGTTTTGGTCACTTCACATGACCGTGGGACACTGTGATCGTCATAAATATGAATCAGTTGCCAAGCATCTGAATGTAAATCACAAGACCCTGGAAAGGCTGCAACATTCCAGCTGATCGGCGCTTCTTCTGGGCTCAGCAGAAGCGCCAGGATCAGTGCCGAGCTCCAGCTGGAGCCTGGCACTGACCCTGGTGCTTCCACTGAGCCCTGACAGCCCTGCAGCTCCAGCCATCTCTCGCTCAGGCTTGTGCGGTGCTGCCACCTGTTCAGCTCATTCCCCTCCCCCGCTACCACTTTTCTAGGATGGTCGTGTACCACCTGCCAGGTGCCAATGTACCACAGGTGGTACCCGTACCACTGGTTGAAAAGCCCTGCTTTAGAGCTATTTTTTGAAGACAACAACTAATAGTGAAACATCTACATTGCTTTGCTTTGTCCTGTTATAAAACTTTACCACATCCTTGATTAATACTTTCAATATCTGAAAGAGACTTCTCTGCCAGTATAGATTTGTCTTTTGTCTTTTGACTACTAGAAATCTCATTTTTCAGCTTTTACAAGTGTCTTGTCAAGACTATGAAGTGATATACGGACTTCTGGTGAGGATTCATAATAATTAGCAAAAGAAGTTTTAAAGATAGATTTAAGGACCAACTCACCCACCGTTTTTTTTTAATAAATAACAAAAGGGAGATTAGAATATTGATTTTAGAAAATTGTAAATGTATTAAAGATACAGATAGATTTGAAATAACATTTTGAATTAATCATTAGAATCCTTCCCATGGGAAAATGGTAGAAGGTAATAGGATGGGAATTTGAATGTTAGACACTAGAGGGAATCAGAAGGAACTAAATATTACAATTAAAGGAGAACACTTAAATTTCACTTACTAACACAGAATGGAGCAAAATACTTTAATGTTGGATGTATTGGAAGATACTTGTGAGTAATGGACCCAGAGATTAATCTTAAAAGTATTTGCTGTTATATATAGCTTGTATTCATTTGGTAAGGAAAAGGAACAAGTTTCACCAGACAAGACTAAGTCTGATCTGAAACTGCATTTAAAAATGACAAGCTACAAGAATTAAATGTAAAAAGATAATTACACTGGATATACAAATAATGAAAAGGAATATACAAATGGCAAATCAAATAATGACTTGGGTAACTTTCTTATATTGGATTTACAAAAGAGATATGTGAAAGTTCTGAAGGATTTTGTGAGAAGGGACAAAGAAAAAAATAAAACAAGCTCTAGGACATTACTTGAAGGGATTAATGATTGGGATTGTTAAAAGTAAAAAAATGAATATAAAGTGGGTTTACTAGATCAAAATTAAAATAAATATGTTGTTACAGGTAGTCCTCAACTTAATGACTAGTCATTTGACAACTGCAGTCACAACATCCTCCAAATGGGTACTTTATGGCCCATAAAGCACTTCCATCTATCAAAAACATACCTGCCCCCCGTCACATGATCACTTTTTGGGTGCTTGGCAACCTGTTTGCATTTATAACCAGTTCTCAAGTGCCCTGCAATCATGTGAACACCATTTGCAATCTTCTCTGCTGGTTTCCCCAGAAAGTCAATTAAAACTGTCCCCAGAAAACACAAGCAGGGGGGATATTGGATTTGAAATCTGTTTACTTGATGCACATAAGGACTTCCCTTTTCCTCTGTACATGGAGGGAAAATTCTCCTGTCTGCTGGAAGAATGGACCTCAAATCTAACAAAACGCTAGCAAATGGTAACACTCTTGAGTCTTTCCAAATCTGGTATTTGTTAGCATTTTCCGCACTAGAAGGGAAAACACTAGCAAATGCCACAGTTCTGAGCATAATGTTTTCACCAGATGAGGTTTATTCCTCCAGTGGCCCAGGAGATTCCCCTGAAGGAAATCCCTCAGTACACTGAAGAATAGACCTCAAATATGGTAAAAATGCTAGTGAACACGATTGTTCGTTGGATTATTCTCCCTGAAAGGGGGGGGAGAAGATCTATACCCTCTCCCACCCTAGAGATCCGGGCCCTCTCCCTGATGCTCCACTTAACAGCCTGTGCAGTTGCTTAATGACTGCAATTGGGAGAGCCAGGATTGTAGTCATTGAGTGAAATGGTTACGTGGCATCTCGCTTAACCGCTTCACTCAATGTCCAAGATTCCGGGTCCTGATCCTAATTGGAGGATTACCTGTATTTCTGGTAACCGTTAATGGACTTCTGCTGACTAGGACTGAAATAAAGGTTTTAAGGATATGTTTATAGATAAGAGATGGGAGGTGGGATGAAGAGGTTGTTGTATTTTAAGAAAGTGATAAATTGTTAAAATTATTTATAATTGTAATGAAGTGATTTCTTTATATATTTTGTTTTTCTTTGCTATATATTTTTAGTTTTCTGAGCTTTATTTTTTATTTTTTGTAGTTTTGTACTTTTTGTATTATTTTTATCTGTTTAACAGTAATGTTTAATAAAATGATTGTATAAAAATGACTATCAAGTGATATCAGCAAATCCCAGTTGCCTCACAGAGGCCTAATAATCTCTGCAGTCTCTATTTTAACTCCAAAGTTGCATGGTTCTCATGCTGATAATTCCTGCCCTGCCCTTTTTGTCTTTTTTCTGCTAACGGTTGATCTAACAAAGAGTGCTGCAAAAGTTGCTGACTCATGTTTTACTTTTTAACAATTCTACCTAGATTAAGGACAAGAGAGCACAAACAAGACTAAATATTTACTTATTGTTGGGGCCTGTAAATTCTTAGCACTGATTTCCACTATCCATGGGATCAGTATCCCTGATTATGATGGTGCTTTGTTCTTCCCACTTGATATATTTACTTTATACAAGGAGCCATGAGCTTCAGAGCTTTTGGGGGAAAGTCTGACATAAAGAAATACAAATTCCTGATTAAGAATAGTTTAACTATATTGGTTCTAGACAAGGCTTTGATACATTATTTTTCAATTTATTCTAGTACATTCACAAGAGTTGGCAACAAACATAATACTAGAAAACCTCTATATTTCTGAACATAATCTTTTATGTATGCTTTTTTTTCTTTGAGTAGGCCTTAATCCCACATTGAACACAATGACATTTCCTTCTGAGTAAACATATACAAGATTATACTTTGTAGATATGTTTGTTTCTGTATATTATGAACAGGTGTTTTTTTCTTTTTCTTTTTCTTTTTTATCATTAGAGTCATCTCATTTGCTTCTTTAATTTGGAGGAAATTAAAGGTTTCTTTAAGATGTGGAAGAGTTCAGCTCACCTTTTCTAAATTATCTTTTATTCACCCCAGGCAGTACATTTATATTGAAATCTACTTCACAGAACACATGATATTTGCCTAATTTTTTAGAGTCTCTGATAAAGATAATAAAGAAAACACACTGCTAATACTGGATGAAAACAATGGAGTTTTACACTAATATAGCTGGATAGCACTAGACTAGGAAGCTCTGCTGTTATAAAAAAGGACATAGTTTTTCCAGCAAACGTTTGCTTCTGCTAAGGATCAGAAAATAGAAATACTGTACATAAGGCTGGGATGGAAACTAGTTATTTGAACCAGGTTAATACTTTTTCACTGCAAATTTTACACAGTAAAGTCAGCCTATCCCATGAGGAGAGGGAGAATTTGTGACCCATAGATATTGCTGAACCATAGTTCTTTGCATCCTTTATCATTGTCTGAGACTGCTGGGAATTGTAGTTCAGCAACATTAGTAGGATAAACTACTTTATGTGGGCTGATGACAGGTATTAATTAGGACTTTATTTTATTGGATGAGAGGAGCAGAAACCAGGTGCTCCTGAAACTGTGTTTGCATTTCCAAGAATCACGGCCATTTGGATATAGGAAAAACAAAGAGCTGGTCTAAAAAAACTGATGATCATGAACTTCTGGAAAAAATAGAAATTAATCAAACCTCTTAAGTTTTATTTATGCTAATAATAATGAAACACTGGAAATCTACCCTTTGTGCCCACTAGGCTTTGTGCCTCCGGAGATATTATCAAATATGTAAATTAGATGCAGTTGCTCTATGGCTAGCATTCAGATTGAAACTAGACTGAAATTCCTCTAGCTGTTTCCCATAGAAAAGACCAAGGAGACAGTGTGTAATAACTTGTAGTTGCTACTGTGATGAGTTGGATAATGTTAAATTAGTGACCCTGAAAGAGATTTCAGAGGTTATTTTCCGTGCTGGAGCTCCCTGCCAAGGAAGAGCATCTAACTGTAATTCACTTGTCATTCCATTGGCAAACAATGACATTGTTACTTCAGACAGCTTTCTGGAGCTTGTGCTAAAGCAAGTTTAATGTGAAAAATGCTGTATTATTGTATTTTTATTTGAGGAATTTTTATTATATTTTATATAATTAAAATTATATAATCAAATAAATTATATAAATAAAAGTAAATATTTTATATACCGGTAATTAAAGAAGCTTGAATTATATAATTATAACTTATTTATAGTTAATTTTAACATTTTTAATGGCAAAATAATGGTTTTTTTAATGTGTTCTTAGTGGAGTCATTTCTGTTCTAATTCAGTTACATTCTTAAATTTTATGCCTTTATTGCATCATTTTAATTCAAGTAAACATTATAGCAATTCAAAATCCTGTCAGTAATTCTCAGAGTTTGACCTAAATCCTTGCCTGAAGAAGAAATTTAATTACGTTAGATAGCTGGACTCTTGTTCCTAATGTTCTTACCAAATATTGCAACTTACGCAAAATTATCTCATTTGAGCTTTTCACATTAAAAGACAAAACTACATTAAGATGATTACAAAAGACCTTGTGGTCTAGGTGTGGGTATTGTAAGGTATCTGCATGGAGGAAAATGGAACTGGTTGAAAAGCTGGTTTGGAAATGGGTTTTCTGTGAAGGAAGATTACTATTACATTTATACTCTATATAAGGTTATAAATGGGAGGAGTTAAAGAACAAATATTCAGCAATTGCCATCTTAGTTAATTTAAGCCATTATTACTAACCAAGCTGGAATGTAGAGCAAAATTTCTTGTCCTGTTATTTGAGATGAGTTGATTTGATCAGTGATCCATTGGTTTTAATGCTTCTTTAAAATCCAGCTTTCAGTTCCATAGGGTGTTCAGGGAATATCATTCTCATTTTTGCAGGTATAGACACATCATGGCATTTGAATATCTTTTCCAAGGCCTTCATGGCTTCTTTACCAAGGGCTAGTCTGTAGTGTATTTTTTGACAGCTTGTTCCTTTACTCTTGATGGCTGATCCTAAAAGGCAGACGGTTATATTGATGTATTTTCATTTGCAGGTATAGACACATTTGAATATCTTTTCCGAGGCCTTCATGGCTTCTTTACCAAGGGCTAGTCTGTAGTGTATTTTTTGACAGCTTGTTTCTTTACTCTTGATGGCTGATCCTAAAAGGCAGACGGTTATATTGATGTATTTTCATTGTATTCCTTTTTCATTGTTTATTTTGTGGGTTTTATTATTTTACTTCATTTCATTGTATTCCTTTTTATTATTGTAAGCTGCAATAATAGTCCCCTGATGAGATAGATGGCAAATAAATTTAACAAATACATAAAATAATCCTTCAACAATATTGTTGGATGATGCTTTGAAGATGCAGTGAAACAGCTCCTTTGAAATAAAGCAGGTAATGAATGGAGACATGATCTTTGTAATAGCGGTATTGTAACTTTGGAATTTTCTCTTTAGAAAAGTTTGTCTAGAATTTCTTCCTTAGCTTTACTTGGTGCTAGATGAAAACCATTCCCAAATTCCTGAAGCTCTTTGTAAATGACATTGCTATATGGTGTATTATGGATAGAATAGCAGAGCCCCACTACTCTATTCATTGGAAATAATTATTAAAAACCAATCAGTCTGTATAATGGGAGCAAGGCATTTTTCCCCCTGATAATATTCTTTCGAAGAGAGGAATTTATATGAGCATAATTGAATTTACCCTACTGGATAAGATTCTTTACCCATAGAAGAGTTTTATGTGAGAAATAAGGCTGTTTCCCTAACAATTGAGTTTATTGTTTTGAGACAAGTTTGTACATGGAGAAGAGTCGAAATGTAATTCAGTTCACCAACCCATTCTCACAGTTAATAGAAACAACATGGTTTATTGAATAAACCACAACTCATATAATACACTGAGTCATAAACCATGTTATAAAGTGCAGTGGTTAGATTCCTAACCATGTTAAGCTAAATCACATAGACTACTTTGTTTATTTGTCAGACTCATTATGCTGTTTCAGTCATGAAAATGTGTACATTTCAGTCCAATAATATATGCTTCCAAAATAAAGAATATGATGAATAACCCAAAATTGTATGGCTTCATACAATTGAATGGAAGAAAAAAAATCAAATATGAACAGTTCTGAATTATATGAGATATAAAATATTTGAATTAGCTGCATATTAAGATTGAATATGAGGGCAAAGATCTCATTTTTTATTGCATTCCATTATTCATGTCATGCCTTAATGCAGATCAGTGGTGTCATTCATGATCTGTGTAAGTCACTGATGCAAGCATGAAAACATTATGCATGTTCCTAGGTGCAGATAAATTTCTGAATAATATGACTAATAAGATCAAAAATTTTCCCACCGGTAATCAATGCCATTCTTAATTATTCCTGCAAAAAAAGAAGACTTTTTTGAATCTTAACATAGTCATGACATTGAACAGATTTCTATGTCTCATTTTCTAAGGTACACTAAGGAAGGTGCTACTTTTTATTGTGATACAATTAACTCTCCCCAAACTTTTTCAGGAAAATTATTTTAGTGACACTAATATTTTTGTAATATTGCATTTTTTTTTACCTGCAAGAACTTAAGTTCACACTTAGCAGTTGAAGGAATAAGAAGAAAAGATATCATTGTGTCTTTACTTTAAAGAAGGAAAAAAAGCCAAGAAAAACAGAAAAAATGCTTTCCCCACATGGATGTTTTGCTTGGAGATTAAATTACTCTTGGAAATTCTATTCCAAGGTAAAGCTTTTCATAGAGTTCCTTCACCCATTCTCTTAATTTATCTTAATAGACTCATATTAAAAGGTGAAGATAAGCCTTTGTTTTTTCAGTCACGAGTCATTTTGTCTTAGGATCTGCTAATATGAAAGCACAGCAGTAAAGGTAGTCTTGACTTATGACTGTAATGGAACCAGGAACGTCCATCGTAAGTCAAGGCACCCACATGACTGATCCAATTTTACAATCCTTTTTGTGGTGGTCATTAAGCGAACACAATGTTTGTTAAGTCATTGCATACCTATGGGTGTTTCCCCCCCCCCGAAACTGGCTGAAAAGGCTGATTGGTTGCCAAGCACTCAAAAAACTTTGAACAGTTGCTAAGTGAGGACTACCTGTGCTACCAGAGATCGATCTCCAACTATAAATAAGCCACATGCAGAATTATTACTTTTGTTGTATGTGTGCTTCTGAGTCAGGGTTGAATCCTCAATTAGTCTCCGAAATTGTCTTGGCAAGATTTCAGAAGTAGTTTGCTGTTGCCTGCTTCTGAAGGTTGAGAGAGAAAGACTGGTCCAAGGTCACCCAACTGGCTTTGTCCCTAAGGAGGACTACACTCATAGTCTCACGGTTTCTAGCCTGGAGCCTTACCCATTACACCAAACTGACTTTCATGATTATTTTATTAGGTTTGTATAGCCGCCCATCTCATAAAATGTGACGTACTGTAAAATCAAAGGCATTTAAACTGTAAAAAAAAAAAGCTGTTGTACTAGTAATCTATGTTTCTACATTTTATGGGATATGGTGGTATATGTGTTTCCATACTACTCAGTACAACAGTTATATGCGTTGGAAAGGAACAATTATGAATGCATTATTCTTTCAATTTTAATTAGTGACTATTAGATGACTAATTTCATTTCTAAAACGATAGGACATACTGTAAAGGGTTTTAGAAATAATTCTAAAAATGGCTCCTAAAATCACTTCCACAGTGTTAAATGGTGCTGAATAGAAAAGTAGAATGGCTTTAAGTTTATTCAGGTCTTTGTTTAATTGTGTTCCTTTCTTTTTAAGACTTACAGCTCAAATACTTCAATTAAAATATAGAAAAAGGCAATCAGTTTGTTAAAATAGCATCAAATGGCACTAATAATTAGAATAGTGCTATATGGAAGGGTATATGTGTGTATCTATCCATGCAATAAGCACACTCATTTTTCTATGTTTCCCCGGAAATAAGACCCAGTCTTATATTTTTTTTGCATCCAAAAGAGACAGTGGGTCTTATTTTCAGGGGAAGTCTTATTTTTTTCCTGACACCTGCTTTGCCTCATGGCAGGGGCACCACCAGCCCAGTCCAGCAGAAGCTCGCAACAGGAAGCCATGTGGCCTGCTGCGCGGTGCTGCCACCACAAAGTGAGGCAGGAGGGGGAGGGGTGGAACTGCCCCAAGCGCCCCATAGGCACCCAAATACTTTTCGTCCAGAGGGAGACTGGAAGCTTTGTCTGCTTGCAAATGGGGCGCTTGGGAATGGAGTGATTAGCCCTGTTCCCAAGCACCCCATTAATAAGCAGATGAAGCTTCCAGTCTCCCTCTGGGCAAAAAGTGCATGGCGCATCTGGATCGCCTGCCTCCCCCCACTTCTGTCTCTGCACTCGGACTTACCTGTGCTGTGCCAAGGGGTTGGAGGGCTGCAGCTGCTCACCACCACTTGTGTTGACCATGCCCACCCCTGGGCTTATTTTTGGGGTAGGGCTTATATTAGGCTAGGGCTTATTTTTGGGGTGTGTCTTATTTTCGGGGTGTGTCTTATTTTCGGGGAAATATGGTCTAGGATGCTCTCTTAGAGAACTAGTTTAGCGTAATAGTTAAGGCATCAGGCTAGAAATAGGGGAATGTGAGTTGTAGTCCTGCTTTAGGTACAAAGACCTTGGACTACTCACTTTCTCTCAGTGCTAGGGAGGAGGCAATAGCAAACTACTTCTGAAAAATCTTGCCAAGAAATGAATGGCATTTACAAACTATTCAAAAGAGACAATAAAAAAGAAGAAACAAAAAGACTAGAACACATCCTCTCCAACAATCCACACCCAGATAAGCAGGAATTAACACCAGACAAACCGCCTAATTCCTAATCAAGGTATACCAAGGAGAAACCCCACTTCCACCAAAACTGAGAGGGCAAGCTATTGTATATAAATAGGAAGTAAACCCCACATTCACCAGCACTGATTGTGTTATCTAGCCAGGCGTCTGCAAGCAACCAACACATAGAGCAGGGCTTTTCAACCTTTTCGCCCATTGTACCACTTTTAGGATATGGCAACATCCGAGTACCACCAGTCACCTAGCAAGGTTTCAAAAACTTGATGACCCAAAAAAAAAAAAAAAGGAAAAAAGTGATAAAGTACAGGTAGTCCTCGACTTACAACAGTTTGCTTAGTGACTATTCGAAGTTACAATGGCACTGAAAAAAGTGCCCCCCAAGCCACAGCCGAGCAAGATAGCGCCCGGCGGCACTCTTCCTCCTGTCCAAGGTTTTCATTGTTGTGAGCATTTCTGTTGAGGATTGGCAGCGGGGGTGGGGTGGGGGGTGTTTGGTTTTTATTCCCCCCGTCTGCTGGGTGGTTGCAGCAGGTTTTGGCCACTTCACGTGACCTTGGGACACTGACTGTCATAAATATGAATCAATTGCCAAGCATCTGAATGTAAATCACAAGACCCTGGAGATGCTGCAACATTCCAGCTGATCGTCGCTTCTTCTAGGCTCAGCAGAAGAGCTAGGATCAGTGCTGCTTTCCAGCTGATTGGTGCTTCTTTAGCTGGAGCCTGGTGCTGTTCCTGGTGTTTCCACTGGGCCCTGACAGCCCCGAAGCACCGATCAGCTGGAAAGCGGCACTGATCCTGGTGCTTCTGCTGAGCTCTGACAGCCCTGCAGCTGCAGCCATCTCTCGCTCAAGCTTGTGTGGTGCTGCCACCGGTTCAGCTCATTCCCCTTCCCTGCTACCACTTTTCTAGGATGGTCGTGTACCACCTGCCAGGTGCCAATGTACCACAGGTGATACCTGTACCACTGGTTGAAAAGCCCTGCTTTAACAGAGGGATCCTTCAAGATGCAACCATTGGTTTATATAAAGAGAAGAGTAATGGAGAGAGCACACAGCCTTGGGGGACTCCTGTGCTAATTGAACGGTTTGTTCTACCCCTCCTCCCCCCAAAAATCAAGTAGGGCCAGAACAAAAATTGGTAGGGCCAAGCCCTACCCTATTTAATATAATTGCTTATTATGAATTTTAATCTTTCCTTTCACATTAAACATTTTAATTCAATGATAGTGTTGTAATGTTGAATTGGTTTTATATAAAGCCGCTATTTGTTTTTTTTTATTTCCTATGATTCAGATCAATAAATAGCTTACTAAGAGGAAAATTTAAATAAATTGCTTTAATCTGATTGATTCATAACTCCTATTATGTTACCTATGATCCTTTGAAAATTTTTTATATGGCTCTATATGTTTACTCATAACTGTAAACTGCTATGAAATAATAATCTCTTGTAAAAAAAATCCCTGTCAGGCTATCCAGTGATATCTGAAGGCACAATTGAACCCACATAATTCAGGAGACAATGGAGTGGGAAAGGAATGGCTTGTGTATTCCATTTTAACAATTTGGAAAGTGGCATGAGTCCTCTTTGAATAATAATTCTGCTTCATTCTAAGGCTTATTTTGGAGTATTAATTCACTTATTTTCTTATCGTTAGTTATCGATCCAAGCCTGTGATCTTGGGGTATTTTCTTTTTTAAAAATGACACGGCATGTCACATCTAGGAGGCAGTGCAATTGTCCTCATCAAAGCAGAGTCATTGTGATTTACCTTAATGAAGTGCTTAGTCTTGTATTGAAGTGGACAAGCAGTTCTAGCAGCATTTGGTAGTATCCGAAGAGGCTTTGGCACCCGCACTGGAGCTTTTTCCAGCAAATAGAATTGATGAAGAGTGAGCTCATTTTTTCATGTCCATAATCAGAAAGAGGAGGAAGAGGATGTGAATGCAAGAGGCAGTTAGATTAAAAGAGTTGTACCTTTTAATTGGGAGTGCAAGAATTTGTTTTTCAAAAGGCTTTTTGGATTTTTGCTTGCAAGAAGAGTCTTCTGCACCCTCTCCTTGAGCTGAAGTCTAGACAGGAACAGGATGTTAACAATTACAGTGAAGGTATGTAAAGTGACAGTTCATTTGCAGACATATTCTGCATCCTCTCTCATTTACAGGCATTCTGGTTGCTTATTTTTTTGAGAAGAAAGCTGAAATCTTTAAATCTCATTTTAAAAAATGAGCTAAGTAATTGCCCACTATTTTATACATTACCCTTATAACCCATATCTCACTAATGTCTTTGTCACTCTGAACATCAATGTTGCACAGCAAGCATTCTCTAATGGAAAATCCAGCTCTACAGCTTAAAAGATGCTAGTTGCATTCACCATGTAAATCAGTTTTTCTCCCCTCCCTCCTCCACACCACCATCTTATTGTAACTCCTGGGTTCTTCAGTGGCCTTTCCTTCTCACAGAGGCCCATCTATCCTTTTGCCTAAGCTGTTACTATACCATATAGGGCACATAATCATGACAGAAGAAAAGGGATGATGGTGAATGGTGAAGTGGGAGAATATAAAAAATAATGGAAGGTATCTAGAAAAGAGAAAAGAAAGAAAAAAACGGTTGATCTGGATTCTTTCTGGTACTGGAAATGCTCAGAAGCTGAACCTCAGAAGGCTGCTAAGAGAATAAGATCTTTGCAGCTAATGTATCCGGTAAAACCCTAAAAGTGCTAGCAACTATTGAGCTACTCCTCAGGGGATGCCCTGTTTGGTGCTCTTCCCATAATGTCTAAGATTTACAATGAAACCGTTTAAAGAGATTATCAGGAGATTTGGGGTGGATCTTGTCAATATACTGATGATGTTCGGTTGTAAATTGCCACCTCAGGCTCATCTAGAGATTATTTATTTATTTATTTATTTATTTTTAAACTTATATGCCGCCCTTCTCCCCACGGGACTCAGGGCGGCTCACAGCATGTTAAAACAATATAAAACATTTCCCCTATAAAAGCCAATTAAAAACCAAATATTTATAGCTGTGTCTTATTAAAATCATTAAAATTGTCCCTATTTAAAATTCACCCTAGGTCAGTCCCGCTTGCTGAAAAAGCCATATCTTGAGGGCGCGGCGGAAGGTTAGGAGATCCGGAATCGTCCGGATCTCGGGGGGTAGTTCGTTCCAGAGGGTGGGGGCACCCACAGAGAAGGCCCTCCCCCTGGGGGTCGCCAGCCGGCATTGCTTGGCCGACGGCACCCTGAGGAGGCCCGCTCTGTGGGAGCGTACCGGTCTGTGGGAGGGAATCTGTGGCAGAAG